>NC_086445.1:716229078-716419078 GCF_028390025.1 Pseudophryne corroboree
TGTCGACTCCCTAGAGAGTGACATCACCATTACAGGCAATTGCTCCGCCTCCTCACCAACATCGTCCTCATACATGTCGACACACACGTACCGACACACAGCACACACACAGGGAATGCTCTGATAGAGGACAGGACCCACTAGCCCTTTGGAGAGACAGAGGGAGAGTTTGCCAGCACACACCAAAACGCTATAATTATATAGGGACAACCTTATATAAGTGTTTTCCCTTATAGCATCTTTTTTATATATTTCTAACGCCAAATTAGTGCCCCCCCTCTCTGTTTTAACCCTGTTTCTGTAGTGCAGTGCAGGGGAGAGCCTGGGAGCCTTCCCTCCAGCCTTTCTGTGAGGGAAAATGGCGCTGTGTGCTGAGGAGATAGGCCCCGCCCCTTTTTCGGCGGCCTCGTCTCCCGCTCTTAACGGATTCTGGCAGGGGTTAAATATCTCCATATAGCCTCCGGAGGCTATATGTGAGGTATTTTTAGCCAAATTAGGTTTTCATTTGCCTCCCAGGGCGCCCCCCTCCCAGCGCCCTGCACCCTCAGTGACTGCCGTGTGAAGTGTGCTGAGAGGAAAATGGCGCACAGCTGCAGTGCTGTGCGCTACCTTTAGAAGACTGAGGAGTCTTCTGCCGCCGATTCTGGACCTCTTCTCGTTTCAGCATCTGCAAGGGGGCCGGCGGCGAGGCTCCGGTGACCATCCAGGCTGTACCTGTGATCGTCCCTCTGGAGCTAATGTCCAGTAGCCAAGAAGCCAATCCATCCTGCACGCAGGTGAGTTCACTTCTCCCCTAAGTCCCTCGTTGCAGTGATCCTGTTGCCAGCAGGACTCACTGTAAAATAAAAAACCTAAGCTAAACTTTTCTAAGCAGCTCTTTAGGAGAGCCACCTAGATTGCACCCTTCTCGGCCGGGCACAAAAATCTAACTGAGGCTTGGAGGAGGGTCATAGGGGGAGGAGCCAGTGCACACCACCTGATCCTAAAGCTTTACTTTTTGTGCCCTGTCTCCTGCGGAGCCGCTATTCCCCCTGGTCCTTTCAGGAACCCCAGCATCCACTAGGACGATAGAGAAATGTCTTTTGTAATAGACTCTAGTAAACCTACATTTTAAATACAAGCTACTAATGACATTTACAAATGTATCCATACATATTTCAGAAGGAGTTCTGTGATAAAGCGTATCATGGAGAGAACCCATATCTGCACTTTGTTGGTGATCCCATTACAGGAGACCTTTTGCCATCATTGTCAGAATAGATTGCTAAATAGCCACTGAGAAGGGAATGAATGAGTGAATGAATGATTAAAAGGAATTGCAGCTTGTGGCTTATATTTTCATATACCATTTAAAACTTCTAAATTGGGACATATCCATACCTACTTCCAAAAAAATATGGCAGGACCACATTACCATGGGCATGATCATGCATCCCTAGTACTTTTGAAACACTAGGCTGCAGAGAAAACCCCATTTCACTCTCCATCAATGAAAAGACACGTGCACCGCCACTATGCCTTGCACAGCAAATGCAAAAGTAGGCATCACAAAATGACATGTGAAGTGCAGTTTTGCACTTCAGTATGTACTCTGGTAAAGCATGACACTGTTCACATATGCTCTCGTACATTTTAGCTGTTGGACAGGTCTACTCCTGTGGTTACTACATTTCTTTACCAAATGCAAAAAGATACAATAAAAACTACAGATTTTAAAGCTGCCACCTAGGAATGGAATATGAATCACACAGTACACGGTGGAGACACATTATTATGACCACCACCTAATAGCCAGAGAAACCGCTGCGGAGCCCCATACGCAGTAAGGTTCGCTGAACTGTCATTTTTAAAACAGGTCTGGTAGCTACCAGGTTAATTTTGACGGTGAGCTACTCCACTGTAGCGTGTCAGTCCTCGAGCACCTTCGTAGCAGACGTTCACTTCTCACATCAATGGCATGTGGTGCTCCGCAATTTTCACGTTGGTTATTCACAATGGTGCCATTTGTTCAGTCACAATAGGCCGTCACCACAGCAGCACGCGAACAGTTCAAACTGTGTTTCATAAATATACAGCCACCCTTGGCCCGAAAGCATCCCATTTTGCAAAACTGATAAAAAAGGGATTTTTGTTTACTTACCGTAAAATCTCTCTCGGATTCCATCTGGGGGACGCTGCGTACTTACTGATGGGTTAGAGTGTGTGGGATGGGAGTTTGGCACAGAACCTATAGAAACTAACTCCTCCCCCCTCTAACCCCTCCCATCTCCAGCCTACCAGAAGATTACCTCAGTTAACGTTTAGCAAAGCCGGAAGAGGCAGAACAGAACATACCCAGTAAACCATACAAAAATATGGGAGGGATCGCAGCGTCCCCCAGATGGAATCAGAGAAAGATTTTACGGTAAGTAAACAAAAATCCCTTTTTCTCTTTCATCCATCTGGGGGACGCTGTGTACTTACTGATGGGATTTCCCAAAGCAAGCTAATTAGAGGAGGGAGACACAGACGGCATGGCAGTCTGCAAAAATTTGACGCCCAACAGAGGCAGTCTCTAAACCAAATGCATAAAAACGGTAGAAACTTCGAGAAGGTAGACACGGAAGACCAGGTCGCCGCTCTACACAGCAGCTCGACAGATACACCACCATGAACAGCCCAAGAGGCTCCAACAACTCTAGTCGAGTGAGCCCTCAAGGAATCAGAAAGAGGCAACTCCTAAGAAACATCAGCCTGCCTAATAGCAGAAGTAACAGCGCGCCACCGCATTCTTAGAGGCCGGCCAGCCACTCTTGGGTGCAGCAAACAAAAAACAACAAGGTAATGTGGAAGGCACGAATGATAACCAATAAGGCCTAGAGCCGACCCGCCCGGACGAAACCGTGACGACACAGGAAGAACAATGGCCTAAAGAGGAAAAACAGATACAACTTGTGGTTGGTAGGTAAAGCCACCCTAACTGCATAAACCAAAAACACCGTAAGAGAAAAGAAACCGCAACTCACGAGTCCAGAGACCGGAAAGGTAAAACAGGAGCCCTTCCAGAAAATAAATTCTAGATCAGAATCCAGGCTCTTAAGATAAGACAAAGCAGTTCTGACAACTATGTTGTAGAAAAGACAAGAGTCGGAAAAGACTAAGAACTCCAGGTGAGTGACCGTTACAAAATGACAACAAATGTTCTGAGCACTGTGATTGGTTAGTGAGTCGGAAACATAGTAGGTCTTGATGACACTGTTCTCCACAATCACGCCGTCACAGTAAGACGAGATAAAATCCCGGTGATGACGCAAAGGATGACAGTGGAGAGCCAACCGAATAGATACCCTATAAGGAGCCCTGGCCACCCCGGCCTGAAGCAGAGTAGAGTCAACGGGCAAATCCGGACCGGATTAGGATGAGCGAAAAACCAGTGGTCAAATGCAGTGAAGTACTCACTAGATTTTGCCAGAGGCAGCAAAAATATGCCAGATGAAAGTGACAAGGAGCTGACACAGCGTCCACGATTGCCACAAGGGGATCCCCGGAGCGATCACAGTACCAAGTATACCTTGAGGTCTACGTCGGCTAGTCACAGAGTTACACTAAATCCAGAAATACTCATTGATTTCACATACTTCAAAGAAACAGCCTGACAACCAGCAAGTCCACTTCCCAGTTGCCCAGTCTGGAAACCGGAGATGATCAATATTGCAGAATAAGATTTTACTTACCGATAAATCTATTTCTCGTAGTCCGTAGTGGATGCTGGGCGCCCATCCCTAGTGCGGATTGTCTGCAATACTTGTATATAGTTATTGTTACAAAAATTCGGGTTATTATTGTTGTGAGCCATCTTTTCAGAGGCTCCTTTGCGTTTATCATACTGTTAACTGGGTTCAGATCACAAGTTGTACGGTGTGATTGGTGTGGCTGGTATGAGTCTTACCCGGGATTCAATATCCTTCCTTATTATGTACGCTCGTCCGGGCACAGTATCCTAACTGAGGCTTGGAGGAGGGTCATAGGGGGAGGAGCCAGTGCACACCACCTGATCCTTAAGCTTTTATTTTGTGCCCTGTCTCCTGCGGAGCCGCTATATCCCCATGGTCCTTACGGAGTCCCAGCATCCACTACGGACTACGAGAAATAGATTTATCGGTAAGTAAAATCTTATTATATGTGTGTGTGTGTGTGTGTGTGTGTGTGTGTGTGTGTGTGTGTGTGTGTGTATGTATGTATGTATGTATGTATGTATATTATATGTATATTATATATATATATATATATATATGTATGTATATATATATAATATATGTGTGTGTGTGTGTGTGTGTGTGTGTGTGTGTGTGTGTGTGTGTGTGTGTGTGTGTGTGTGTGTGTGTGTGTGTGTGTGTGTGTGTGTGTGTGTGTGTGTATATATATATATATATATATATATATATATATATATATATATATATATATATATATATATATTTATATATTTTATTTATTTTCATCGGACTACTCATTCCAAGTCTGACCCATGGGACTTCATTCTGTCTCGTCGTGGTGGGTCATAACCACGGTCAGACGTCTGTCGTTACGGTTTTTGGTTTCAACTCTAGCGTTTTCTATGACACTAAAGTCCAAATTGGAAATGTCACTTCCGATCTACGGGCGATTCACAACGCATTGACTCCAGATCAATGTTTTCTACAGGGTCTTTCCACTGTGGCCTATATCACCTTGTGCTGTGGCACGTGTAGCTGGAGAGCCATCGGAACAGTATCTAACATATGCAGAGGGCGGAATTTTGGGTTTTTCTCTGACGTCCTAGTGGATGCTGGGACTCCGTAAGGACCATGGGGATTATACCAAAGCTCCCAAACGGGCGGGAGAGTGCGGATGACTCTGCAGCACCGAATGAGAGAACTCCAGGTCCTCCTCAGCCAGGGTATCAAATTTGTAGAATTTAGCAAACGTGTTTGCCCCTGACCAAGTAGCTGCTCGGCAAAGTTGTAAAGCCGAGACCCCTCGGGCAGCCGCCCAAGATGAGCCCACCTTCCTTGTGGAATGGGCTTTTACTGATTTTGGCTGTGGCAATCCTGCCACAGAATGTGCAAGCTGAATTGTACTACAAATCCAACGAGCAATCGTCTGCTTAGAAGCAGGAGCACCCAGCTTGTTGGGTGCATACAGGATAAACAGCGAGTCAGATTTTCTGACTCCAGCCGTCCTGAAAACATATATTTTCAAGGCCCTGACAACGTCAAGCAACTTAGAGTCCTCTAAGTCCCTGGTAGCCGCAGGTACCACAATAGGTTGGTTCATGTGAAATGCAGAAACCACCTTAGGTAGAAATTGAGGACGAGTCCTCAATTCCGCCCTGTCAGAATGAAATATCAAGTAAGGGCTTTTATATGATAAAGCCGCCAATTCTGACACACGCCTGGCTGAAGCCAAGGCTAACAGCATCGACACCTTCCATGTGAGATATTTTTAAGTCCACAGTGGAAAGTGGTTCAAACCAATGTGACTTTAGAAAACTCAACACCACATTGAGATCCCAAAGGTGCCACTGGAGGCACAAAAGGAGGCTGTATGTGCAGCACCCCTTTTACAAATGTCTGAACTTCAGGTACTGAAGCCAGTTCTTTCTGGAAGAAAATCGACAGGGCCGAAATTTGAACCTTAATGGACCCTAATTTTAGGCCCATAGACAGTCCTGTTTGCAGGAAATGAAGGAAACGACCCAGTTGAAATTCCTCTGTAGGGGCCTTCTTGGCCTCACACCACGCAACATATTTACGCCAAATGCAGTGATAATGTTTTGCGGTTACGTCCTTCCTGGCTTTGACCAGAGTAGGGATGACTTCTTCTGGAATGCCTTTTTCCCTCAGGATTCGGCGTTCAACCGCCATGCCGTCAAACGCAGCCGCGGTAAGTCTTGGAACAGACAAGGCCCCTGCAGTAGCAGGTCCTTTCTTAGAGGTAGAGGCCACGGTTCGTCCGTGAGCATCTCTTGAAGTTCCGGGTACCAAGTCCGTCTTGGCCAATCCGGAACCACGAGTATAGTTCTTACTCCTCTCCTTCTTATGATTCTCAGTACTTTTGGTATGAGAGGCAGAGGAGGGAACACATACACTGACTGGTACACCCACGGCGTTACCAGAGCGTCCACTGCTATTGCCTGAGGGTCCCTTGACCTGGCGCAATATCTGTCCAGTTTTTTGTTTAGACGTGACGCCATCATGTCCACCTTTGGTTTTTCCCAACGGTTTACAATCAGGTGGAAGACTTCTGGGTGAAGTCCCCACTCTCCCGGGTGAAGGTCGTGTCTGCTGAGGAAGTCTGCTTCCCAGTTGTCCACTCCCGGAATGAATACTGCTGACAGTGCTATCACATGATTTTCCGCCCAGCGAAGAATCCTTGCAGCTTCTGCCATTGCCCTCCTGCTTCTCGTGCCGCCCTGTCTGTTTACGTGGGCGACTGACGTGATGTTGTCCGATTGGATCAACACCGCCTGACCCTGAAGCAGAGGTTTTGCTTGACTTAGGGCATTGTAAATGGCCCTTAGTTCCAGAATGTTTATATGAAGAGACGTTTCCAAGCTTGACCACAGGCCCTGGAAATTCCTTCCCTGTGTGACTGCTCCCCAGCCTCTCAGGCTGGCATCCGTGGTTACCAGGATCCAATCCTGAATGCCAAATCTGCGGCCCTCTAGTAGATGAGCACTCTGCAGCCACCACAGGAGAGACACCCTTGTCCTTGGCGACAGGGTTATCCGCTGATGCATCTGCAGATGCGATCCGAACCATTTGTCCAGTAGATCCCACTGAAATGTTCTTGCATGGAATCTTCCGAATGGAATCGCTTCGTAAGAAGCCACCATTTTTCCCCAGGACCCTCGTGCACTGATGCACTGAGACCTGTCCTGGTTTTAGGAGGTTCCTGACTAGCTCGGATAACTCCCTGGCCTTCTCCTCCGGGAGAAACACCTTCTTCTGGACTGTGTCCAGAATCATTCCTAGGAACAGTAGACGTGTCGTTGGAATCAGCTGCGATTTTGGAATATTTAGAATCCACCCGTGCTGACGTAACACTACCTGAGATAGTGCTACTCCGACTTCTAACTGTTCCCTGGATCTTGCCCTTATCAGGAGATCGTCCAAGTAAGGGATAATTGAAATGCCTTTTCTTCGTAGAAGAATCATCATTTCGGCCATTACCTTGGTAAAGACCAGAGGTGCCGTGGACAATCCAAACGGCAGCGTCTGAAACTGATAATGACAGTTTTGTACTACAAACCTGAGGTACCCTTGGTGAGAAGGGTATATCGGGACGTGGAGATAAGCATCTTTGATGTCCAGAGACACCATATAGTCCCCTTCTTCCAGGTTCGCTATCACTGCTCTGAGTGACTCCATCTTGAATTTGAACCTTTTTATGTAAGTGTTCAAGGATTTCAGATTTAAAATTGGTCTCACCGAGCCGTCCGGCTTCGGTACCACAAACAGCGTGGAATAATACCCCTTTCCTTGTTGCAGGAGGGGTACCTTGATTATCACCTGCTGGGAATACAGCTTGTGAATGGCTTCTAGAACTGCCTCCCTGTCGGAGGGAGACTTTGGTAAAGCAGACTTCAGGAAACGATGAGGGGGAAACGCCTCGAATTCCAGTTTGTACCCCTGCGATACTACCTGTAGAATCCAGGGATCCACTTGCGAGTGAGCCCACTGCGCGTTGAAATTTTTGAGACGGGCCCCCACCATATCTGAGTCTGCTTGTAAAGCCCCAGCGTCATGCTGAAGACTTGGCAGAAGCAGGGGAGGGCTTCTGCTCTTGGGAAGCGGCTGCATGGTGCAGTCTTTTTCCTCTTCCTCTGCCCCGGGGCAGAAAGGAGTGGCCTTTTGCTCGCTTGTACTTATGGGAACGAAAGGACTGAGATTGAAAAGACGGTGTCTTTTTCTGCTGATGTGGAGTGACCTGGGGTAAAAAGGTGGATTTTCCAGCCGTTGCCGTGGCCACCAGGTCCGATAGACCAGCCCCAAATAACTCCTCCCCTTTATACGGCAATACTTCCATGTGCCGTTTGGAATCCGCATCCCCTGACCACTGTCGCGTCCACAACTCTCTTCTGGCAGAGATGGACATAGCACTTACTCTTGATGCCAGGGTGCAAATATCCCTCTGTGCATCACGCATATATAATAATGCATCCTTTAAATGTTCTATAGTTAACAAAATATTGTCCCTATCCAGGGTATCAATATTCTCAGTCAGGGAATCCGACCATGCGACTCCAGCACTGCACATCCAGGCTGAGGCGATTGCTGGTCGCAGTATAACACCAGTATGTGTGTATATACTTTTTAGGATATTTTCCAGCCTTCTATCAGCTGGTTCTTTGAGGGTAGCCGTATCAGGAGACGGTAACGCTACTTGTTTAGATAAACGTGTGAGCGCCTTATCTACCCTAGGGGGTGTTTCCCAACGCGCCCTAACCTCTGGCGGGAAAGGATATAATGCTAATAATTTTTTAGAAATTAGCTGTTTTTTATCGGGAGAAACCCACGCTTTTTCACACACCTCATTTATTTCCTCTGACTCAGGAAAAAATATTGGTAGTTTTTTCTCACCCCACATAATACCCTTCTTTGTGGTACTTGTAGTGTCAGAAAGGTTCAATGCCTCTTTCATTGCCGTGATCATGTAACGTGTGGCCCTACTGGACATTACGTTTGTCTCGTCACCGTCGACACTAGACTCAGTATCTGTGTCAGGGTCTGTGTCGACCCACTGAGGTAACGGGCGTTTTAGCGCCCCTGACGGTGTCTGAGACGCCTGGACAGGCACTAACTGATTTGCCGGCTGTCTCATGTAGTCAACAGTTTTTTGCAAATTGCTGACATTATCACTTAATTGTTTAAATACAATCATCCAGTCAGGTGTCGACTCCCTAGGGGGTGACATCACCAACGCAGGCAACTGCTCCGCCTCCACATAATTTTCCTCCTCATACATGTCGACACACGCGTACCGACACACAGCACACACACACACACCGGGAATGCTCTGATAGAGGACAGGACCCCACTTAGCCCTTTGGAGAGACAGAGGGAGAGTCTGCCAGCACACACCCAGCGCTATATATTATATTATATAATATATATATATATATATATATATATATATATATATATATATATATATATATATATATATATATATACAGGGATAACCTTATATAAGTGTTATTCCCTTATAGCTGCTGTTAATTATTGTTATTTGCTGCCAACAATGCCCCCCCTTCTCTTTTTTACCCTGATTCTGAAGCAGGACTGCAGGGGAGAGTCAGGGAGCCGTCCTTCCAGCGGAGCTGTGAGGGAAAATGGCGCTTGTGTGCTGAGGAGATAGGCTCCGCCCCTTCACGACGTCCTTATCTCCCGCTTTTTTGTGTAAAATGGCAGGGGATTAAAATACATCCATATAGCCCAGGAGCTATATGTGATGTATTCTGTTTTGCCACCTAAGGTATTCTGTTATATTGCGTCTCAGGGCGCTCCCCCCCCAGCGCCCTGCACCCTCAGTGACCGGAGTGTGAAGTGTGCTGAGAGCAATGGCGCACAGCTGCGGTGCTGTGCGCTACCTTAGTCTGAAGACAGGATGTCTTCTGCCGCCGATTTCACCGGACCTCTTCGTCTCTTCTGGCTCTGTAAGGGGGACGGCGGCGCGGCTCCGGTGACCCATCCAGGCTGAACCTGTGATCGTCCCTCTGGAGCTAGTGTCCAGTAGCCTAAGAAACCCGATCCACTCTGCACTCAGGTGAGTCCGTTTCTTCTCCCCTTAGTCCCACGATGCAGTGAGCCTGTTGCCAGCAGGACTCACTGAAAATAAAAAAACCTAACTAAACTTTTATTCTAAGCAGCTCAGGAGAGCCACCTAGATTGCACCCTTCTCGGCCGGGCACAAAAATCTAACTGAGGCTTGGAGGAGGGTCATAGGGGGAGGAGCCAGTGCACACCACCTGATCCTTAAGCTTTTATTTTGTGCCCTGTCTCCTGCGGAGCCGCTATATCCCCATGGTCCTTTACGGAGTCCCAGCATCCACTAGGACGTCAGAGAAATTATATATATATATATATATATATATATATATATATATATATATATATATATATATATATATATATATATATATATATATATATACACACACACATACATACACACCAATGAAAATATTTTCATATGTGAAAGGAAACAAGGAAAGACTGAACTGATTAAGTAAACTCAATCCTGCCCAGGATTAAAACCCTAGAATCCGAGAATGAAGAAAACCGGCAGGAGACCGGGAGAATGGAGCCACCTGTAAAGTCCCCACTGTCCTGCAGAGGCAGTGTATGCCATGGAGTACTGACCCCTGTGGAAACTGCAGGAAAAAAGTCTATTGTGGTCAGTAAACCCTGCACTCCGTCATCGCTCGAGATATCTGGGATCAAAAAAGAAAATCCCCGAATACCAACCTCTGCGAAGGAAGAAATCCAGGGCCAAGGTCCGCTGTAGATGCGTAAGTGCATGCGACAGAGCCCCCGTTTTTTTTTTTTGTTTTTTTTTACAACAACTGACCCACGATGGCAGCAATGGTGTGGTGGATAGCTAAGAAATCGCAATGATTAGAGTCTGTCTTTTGGATAAAATGTAAATAAGGGGAATACTAAAGAATCCCGCTTTGTACGTGTTCCCAAGATTCCGAATATATGTTTGTGATACAATTCAGTACCTCTAACAGACCCGAGGATTCTGAGAAAGTTGGTCCCACCCACTGGGAACCAGACTGTCCGACTCCATGATCCCTGCCGAGGACACATCGGAAGTCCGTTTTCTAGACGGACAAATGCCACCCAAAAGAATACATATTTTCCTGACATACTTTAAAAATAGACATGTTTTAGCTATTATACTCAGGATGAGAACCCACAACCTGGTATATCGCAGGTAGACATTTTACTGATAGAGTTATTTGCTCCTGCCTGCAAATCTGCAAATGAAACGCTTTAATCTAGAAGCAGAACTTCACGATTCGCAACCAAAACAAATATAAGGGTGTCATAGCCAGGGAAAAGATGCAACCTTGAGTAGACAGGGACTAGAGCTTCAGAGACCAAAACTGTCAATGGACAATTTGAAAAGGATCAGGTGACACCCGAATGGACAACATGCATTCTGCACTCTGCAACCAGTTAAAAGATTAATGCATTAGCCAGGGTAGGGCGTAGGAATATTCTTGTGAGAATGAATACTAAATATAATAACCGCCTCACCGTTATAAATCTGCAGTGACTGTTAAGGTCACATACTGTACGATAGTAAGGGCAGTCATCGTAGGCTCTCCCATAATGGATGCGTCCACTGATTATTAGTGGAACCTTCATCAGGTCAGTGACTTCTTTAGCGAAATGATAAAGAGATGCTGTGTCTAATTAGGAGACACTGAAACTGAACCGACTACAGTGTGTACTAGAGACAGGCACATGTCCCTGGAAATATAGACCTTTGCATCAAGTGTGGAGTCAGACTTCTAATCAACATTCTCTCAACGTGAAGGAAGAGGTGGAAACCAAGAAATTCAGTAAAATATTTCTTATTCCTACCCTGAAGGAACCTCCCTGACAGGATCTATCTCACCATTGTTTTTAGATGAAGCCTCAAATGTGGATAGAATCAAGAACAAAAGAGAGGGAGATGCAGGACTCCGCCAATTGGCGCTATAGTCCGAGTACGCAATAATCCTACCTAAGGAAGTCATGTTAGACAGACACCAGGCAGTGTAAAACTAAAACCTGCCTCAGAAGCGACCATGACCATTGAGATTATAACCACTTGGACATAAGGATTGGCCTCTGAAGTAACTGAGCTATAGTGTCTGTCAAGGACCTGGCTCACTGCATAGTATGAGCTGATTAAGGAGCTGCGAGCGGTGTCCAGCCATTTTGTAAGTCATAAGTACGTAGAGTACAAGAAATAGAAATAGTCCCACATATTATTAAAATTTTTAACCAAGACTAATGGCTAAGTAGTAAACAGAGTACCAGACCCATTACACTAACATAGTGTAAGGAAAGGTAGATTCTGACAATACCAGTATTCGTAGACCTGTCCTGGAACCCCAATAAAATCCATGCAAGTACAGGGAATACATACAACTTCACACAGTCCGGGCATACACTGAACTGGAGGGAGACAGGTTCAGGGGGAATTGAAGGAATTTTTTTTCTTTTTTTTACATAAAGAGTAGTGAATAAGTGGAATAGCTTCCCAACAGAGGTGGTAGAGGCTAAGACTGTAGAGCAATCTAAACCTGCTTGGTATTTGCATACGTTTCTATGGCCTCAGAGCTGTGGGGCAGCAATGCTAACCACTACACCCTCCGTATTATTCTGGATTGGGGTGTCTCTGGGCCACGGAGACAGACTGATTCCTGTAACCCCCCGGCAGCTCCGCAACAGGTGTCCTGGAGCATTGGGTACCTGGGTCCATATGCTACCTTTAGGAAGTCTGGAGCCACATTGGGAACATGTAATTAAATGTATATGGGAATCAAACTTGTGTACTCTTAATACACTGCATTATCCCCAAAGCTATTGGAGCTTCTGTGTAGTAAACTACTGAGCCTGTCTTTCCTTTAGACGATTTGCTGGTTTACTGACCATGGAATAAATAATGCCAAAGTACACTATGCCATACTACTCCTCTTCTGTAAACAGGTAAACAACTGTTGTCTCTGTTAGAATAACACAACACAAGTTAAGAAATGATCTCCACCTGTGTAATAAACAGGGTGAGATAAATAACAACCTTATGACAGTGAAATTACTGATACACAGGTAGACAAGAAATAAAATTGGGTGCAAATTTCTGATTTAACCCAAAACACTTGTATTTTCTGATCTCCGCCTGTATAATAACAGGGTGAGTTAGGTCACTGTCAGATATTTTCCTCAGTGTGTTGTGGAATGTTCCCTGGTCAGATAGCGCTGATAAAGAGGGAGTGAGTTGTAAAATGGCACCCGCTGGTCGAGTCCGCCCCCACAGACAGTGATGGGTGGAACAGTAAAGACTGCTACGCGGGAAGATGGCATCTGCAAATCAGAGCCGTCCCCACAGAATGAGGTGAGCGGACATCAATAACCAGCTGAGTGGGAGCGTAAGGCGGGAAAGTGCTTATTTCCCCCTCTGGCTCCCGCCGCGGCTAGCCTGTACAATCCCCTTCTGTAAAAGGACCTCCGCGCCTGTACTAGGGACGCGGCTTCTGATCTACCAGCGGCGGAAGCGGGAAGAACTCACATCCCCTTTAGACCCGCTCCGCCTGAATAAGAGCCTGCTGCCTCACCTTCCTCATACCTTACAGCACCGTAATAGACATCCGCCAGCGGGGACGGGGGCGGGCGGATGGGGTGTGGCTGTCCTACCTGAGAAGTGCCTCCTCGGAGCTCTGCCCGGCAAGAAGAAAGCCCCAGTGACCTCAGTATGGTGGCTTCCCAGTGGCTATGCAGAGTGGGAAAAAATCTTTATCTAGCTAACCCCACTCTAACTATACTTGTCACCTGTACACAGGGACTAAGTATGGAACAAAACTGAAAAGAAATCAAAAGAAACCTAGCTAAAAACTATAGGCAAAAAAACGGTGCCTGTACTCCTCAGGCACAAAACTAAAACGGAGGTAATCTGCTGGTAGGCTGGAGATGGGAGGGGTTAGAGGGGGGAGGAGTTAGTTTCTATAGGTTCTGTGCCAAACTCCCATTCCACACACTTTAACCCATCAGTAAGTACGCAGCGTCCCCCAGATGAAAGAGAAATATCTACCCATGACAACTAGTGACATGTGTACAGACTGCCTATTGCACACCGCATATAACCACCAAGCCAGCGCATAATAATGTGACCGTATAGTTTTGCCCCCAAAGTGAAGAAATGTTGAAAACGGTTTCTCTCCAGGCTCAGCCAGGAGCCTATAATCACCATCTGAAAATCGTGGCCAAGACACATTTTGGAAATAGTGTAAGGAAGACCAGTAGGCAGCTGTAATCATTATGGCTTCTCACTGTCTGCAAATGCCCTCTGTTCCCGAAGATATGTTAAGGCGATGAACAAAAAGCTTTCCCAATGTAAGTGGTAAAGTAATATTAAAGAGCAGCTTTAAATTAATTACTTCAAAAGCAATTAAGAATATTTTATTCCAAATAAGAAAATTATTGACTCTACATCAGTTTAATAAAGTAACAAGAATAAACATACCACAAGTGATGATATCATCTTTGTCAGGATGCCAAGTAACAGAAGTAGGTGAAATGCTTGGGGGACCAAAGGCTGCATGGGAGAAATACATTGTAATCAATAGCTTATAGTCACACTGGCATGAACAAACAGGTGTTCTCTATGACAACAGAATTTTTAGGATTACAAGCAATTTAATTTGCAACACCTAACGCAGAAAAGAATATAACCCTAAACAAAGTAAAATAGGAGTGGAGACCCACTTGTCGGCACCATGCATTATAAACATGCCTATGACAGCTCTCATTGCCTCTATAGGAATATGAACACTTTAGCAGTACATGCGGCCTAGTAAGCATCTCTACAATATTGCATGATTGATGTATACAGAAGTCACTACAGCAATAACAGAAGATTACTTACTGATTCTCTTAGCAGGTTTAGGATTTCTCGTGTCCCACAATAATACCCTGCCATCCTTAAATAAGAATAAAGTTGCAATGTTATTGGAAAAGCAGAGACACTTTACAGCAGGGCTGGCCAAACCGGTCCTCGAGATCTCGAGGACCGGTTTGGCCAGCTCTGCTTTACAATCACTACCAAGGCCAGGAAACTAAAAACAAAAAGAATATGCTTTCTTAAGAAGGAAGAACAATAAGCGATCCATATGGATCTGGTCATGTGTAGGTATAATGCACTATATATATTTGAGCAAGCTATCTAATGTCCAGAAATCAAACATCTCTCCAACTGGATTAGACTGAGCATTTTGTTTTATGTTATTTTAGGTTTGATTTAGAGCTGGGTAGCATTTAGTGCTGTAACTAAACAGAGTAAACGCCAATGTTTTAGATAACTACCACACATGAATAGATTATCTCACATCTTCAGCAATCCATCTCATGCAGAGCAGACAAGGGGAGTGTCCGTTTACCCATATCGACATTTACTTTATGTGCTGCAGGAATAGGAATGCATAAAACAAGGATTCTTACCTTTCCACAGGACAGAAAGATGGTTTCTTTTCCAGGGCAAGCGGAGACACAGGTTACATGGCCAGAGTGCGCTTAAACAGAAACAAAAAAAAAAGTGGTAAAAAACATATTTTATATTTGCTGTTGTATATTTACTAAAGGTAGTTTTCCATTCATTTTTAAAACGCTGGGGGGGGGGAAACAAAAAAAAAAAAAAAAGGGAAGAAGTTCTGAAGCCATATACTGCAGGCCTGGAAAATCAATAACCCGTGTACTGCCAAATATTTTTATTTTTAAATGTAAAACTGATAGAAAACCATGAATACTGACCTTTATTAAATATAACATCTAGGGCGAGATTCAAATCTTATCCCACCAGCAGCCACTAGATGGCACCCAAACAGAGCTATTCAATTGTAACTCCATTCGCGCAAAGGCTGCTGGTGTCTGCAGAAGTGACCTGTTTA
This sequence comes from Pseudophryne corroboree, assembly GCF_028390025.1. NCBI lineage: Eukaryota > Metazoa > Chordata > Amphibia > Anura > Myobatrachidae > Pseudophryne > Pseudophryne corroboree. Next base: position 716,244,761 of record NC_086445.1, read on the forward strand.
GGGCGCCCAAACTGCACTTTCCGCAATTTCGCCAAAGCACTTTGGTCGGGTTTAGCCACTTTACACGGCTAAACCTGACCTCTATGGGCGCGATAACGGACTCAATTGACTATCGCCCCCACAATCTCCTATTACTTTAGATGGGAGATCTGACGCGATTAAAAAAAAAAAAAAAAAAAGAGACTTTAGGCGGAATTTGATTATCAATAAAAAACACCCAGGTATAATACGGTGCTGGCTCTGAGGAAAATTTATTCTAGCTGAAGGGACGATTCTCAAAATTAAAAACTTGCATTTACTTACAATAGTAAAGCACATATCATATACAGTTGATCAATAGATTAAAAAGCAACAAAATCACACAAATGATTAGCTGTTGATCTGGAACGAGCACACTTCATCTGGTATGCATTATCTAATTATGAAGTAATGCAAACCCATAGTGCTTTTGCCAAGGCATTGGATAAATATAAACTGTATCAGCAATTTGCTGTGGATAGAGATCACTAACCATAGCATCTGAAAAGCAATCGGGTGTCCAAAAAGGAAATCCGAGTTATTTAAATGTGAGCCTGTGCTCCAGCCAACAGCCATAGTTACTGCTTACTCACAGTAGTGTGCTAAACTATGTTGGTATTATATGCCCCAACGTAGATTCTCCAACTCTGGCAGTAAAAGCGTTAACAGAAACTACACTAATCTACATGGTTAATTACCACTCTGATCTAGCTTAAAAGACCTTGAAGACACATTTGCTTCCTATAAGTATATTAATTACACACAGCACCAGCGTGATGGATAAAAAAAATAAAAATAAGAATTTACTTACCGATAATTCTATTTCTCATAGTCCGTAGTGGATGCTGGGAACTCCGTAAGGACCATGGGGGAATAGCGGCTCCGCAGGAGACTGGGCACAAAAGTAAAGCTTTAGGACTACCTGGTGTGCACTGGCTCCTCCCCCTATGACCCTCCTCCAAGCCTCAGTTAGGATACTATGCCCGGACGAGCGTACACAATAAGGAAGGATTTATGTATCCCGGGCAAGACTCATACCAGCCACACCGATCACACCGTACAACCTGTGATCTGAATCCAGTTAACAGCATGATAACAGAGGAGCCTCTGGAAAGATGGCTCACAACCACAATAACCCGATTTTTGTAACAATAACTATGTACAAGTATTGCAGACAATCCGCACTTGGGATGGGCGCCCAGCATCCACTACGGACTATGAGAAATAGAATTATCGGTAAGTAAATTTTTATTTTCTCTGACGTCCTAGTGGATGCTGGGAACTCCGTAAGGACCATGGGGATTATACCAAAGCTCCCAAACGGGCGGGAGAGTGCGGATGACTCTGCAGCACCGAATGAGAGAACTCCAGGTCCTCCTCAGCCAGGGTATCAAATTTGTAGAATTTATCAAACGTGTTTGCCCCTGACCAAGTAGCTGCTCGGCAAAGTTGTAAAGCCGAGACCCCTCGGGCAGTCGCCCAAGATGAGCCCACTTTCCGTGTGGAATGGGCTTTTACAGATTTTGGCTGTGGCAGGCCTGCCACAGAATGTGCAAGCTGAATTGTGCTACAAATCCAACGAGCAATAGTCTGCTTAGAAGCAGGAGCACCCAGCTTGTTGGGTGCATACAGGATAAACAGCGAGTCAGATTTTCTGACTCCAGCCGTCCTGGAAACATATATTTTCAGGGCCCTGACTACGTCCAGCAACTTGGAGTCCTCCAAGTCCCTAGTAGCCGCAGGTACCACAATAGGCTGGTTCACGTGAAACGCTGAAAACACCTTAGGGAGAAATTGAGGATGAGTCCTCAATTCCGCCCTGTCTGGAAGATCAGATAAGGGCCTTTACAGGATAAAGCCCCCAATTCTGACACGCGCCTGGCCGAGGCCAGGGCCAACAACATGACCACTTTCCATGTGAGATATTTTAACTCCACAGATTCAAGTGGTTCAAACCAATATGACTTTAGGAACCCCAAAACTACATTGAGATCCCAAGGTGCCACTGGAGGCACAAAAGGAGGCTGTATATGCAGTACCCCTTCTACAAAACGTCTGAACTTCAGGAACTGAAGTTAGTTCTTTCTGGAAGAAAATTGACAGGGCCGAAATTTGAACCTTAATGGACCCCAATTTTAGCCACATAGACACTCCTGTTTACAGGAAATGCAGGAATCGACCTAGTTGAAAATTCCTCCATCGGGGCCTTACTGGCCTCGCACCCCGCAACATATTTTCGCCAAATGCGGTGATAATGCTTTGCGGTTACATCCTTCCTGGCTTGATCAGGGTAGGGATGACTTCATCCGGAATGCCTTTTTCCTTCAGGATCCGGCGTTCAACCGCCCTGCCGTTAAACGCAGCCGCGGTAAGTCTTGGAATAGACAGGGTCCTTGCTGGAGCAGGTCCCTTCTTAGAGGTAGAGGCCACGGGTCCTCCGTGAGCATCTCTTGAAGTTCCGGGTACCAAGTCCTTCTTGGCCAATCCGGAGCCACGAGTATAGTTCTTACTCCCCTCAGTCTTAGAATTCTCAGTACTTTTGGTATGAGAGGAAGAGGAGGGAACACATACACTGACTGGTACACCCACGGTGTTACCAGAGCGTCCACAGCTATTGCCTGAGGGTCCCTCGACCTGGCGCAATACCTGTCCTATTTTTTGTTTAGGCGGGACGCCATCATGTCCACCTTTGGTTTTTCCCAATGGTTTACAATCATGTGGAAGACTTCTGGGTGAAGTCCCCACTCTCCCGGGTGGAGGCCGTGCCTGCTGAGGAAGTCTGCTTCCCAGTTGTCCACTCCCGGAATGAATACTGCTGACAGTGCTATCCCATGATTTTCCGCCCAGCGAAGAATCCTTGCAGCTTCTGCCATTGACTGCTTCTTGTGCCACCCTGTCTGTTTACATGGGTGACTGCCGTGATGTTGTCCGACTGGATCAACACCGGCTGACCTTGAAGCAGAGGTCTTGCTAAGCTGAGAGCATTGTAAATGGCCCTTAGCTCCAGGTTATTTATGTGAAATGATGTCTCCAGGCTTGACCATAAGCCCTGGAAATTTCTTCCCTGTGTGACTGCTCCCCAGCCTCGCAGGCTGGCATCCGTGGTCACCAGGACCCAGTCCTGAATGCCGACTCTGCGGCCCTCTAGAAGATGAGCACTCTGCAACCACCACAGGAGGGACACCCTTGTCCTTGGTGACCGGGTTATCCGCTGATGCATCTTAAGATGCGACCCGGACCATTTGTCCAGCAGGTCCCACTGGAAAGTTCTTGCGTGGAATCTGCCGAATGGCTTTGCTTCGTAGGAAGCTACCATTTTTCTCAGAACCCTTGTGCATTGATGCACTGAGACTTGGCTCGGTTTTAGGAGGTTCCTGACTAGCTCGGATAACTCCCCGACTCTCTCCTCCGGGAGAAACACCTTTTTCATAACTGTGTCCAGAATCATCTCTAGGAATAGAAGACGAGTCGTCGGAACCAGCTGCGATTTTGGAATATTGAGAATCCAATCGTGCTCTCGCAACACTACCTGAGATAGTGCTACACCGACCTCCAACTGTTCCCAGGATCTTACCCTTATCAGGAGATCGTCCAAGTAAGGGATAACTAAAACTCCCTTCCTTCGAAGGAGTATCATCATTTCGGCCATTACCTTGGTAAAGACCCGGGGTGCCGTGGACCATCCAAACGGCAGCGTCTGAAACTGATAGTGACAGTTCTGTACCACAAACCTGAGGTACCCTTGGTGAGAAGGGTAAATTTGGACATGAAGGTAAGCATCCTTGATGTCCAGAGACACCATGTAGTCCCCTTCTCTTGAATTTGAACCTCTGTATGTAAGTGTTCAAAGATTTTAGATTTAAAATCGGTCTCACCGAGCCGTCCGGCTTCGGTACCACAACAGTGTGGAGTAATACCCCTTTCCCTGTTGCAGGAGGGGTACCTTAATTATCACCTGCTGGGAATACAGCTTGTGAATGGCTTCCAACACTGCCTCCCTGTCTGCTTGTAAAGCCCCAGCGTCATGCTGAGGGCTTGGCAGAGGCGGGAGAAGGCTTCTGTTCCTGGGAACTGGCTGATTTCTGCAGCCGTTTCCCTCTCCCTCTGTCACGGGGCAGAAATGAGGAACCTTTTGCCCACGTGCTCTTATGGGAACGAAAGGACTGCGCCTGATAATACGGCGTCTTCTTATGTTGAGAGGCGACCTGGGGTAAAAACGTGGATTTCCCAGCTGTTGCCGTGGCCACCAGGTCTGAAAGACCGACCCCAAATAACTCCTCCCCTTTATAAGGCAATACTTCCATATGCCATTTGGAATCCGCATCACCTGACCACTGTCGTGTCCATAACCCTCTTCTGGCAGAAATGGACAGCGCACTTACTCTTGATGCCAGTCGGCAAATATCCCGCTGTGCATCACACATATATAGAAATGCATCTTTTAAATGCTCTACAGGCAATAATATACTGTCCCTATCTAGGGTATCAATATTTTCAGTCAGGGAATCCGACCACGCCAACCCAGCACTGCACATCCAGGCTGAGGCGATTGCTGGTCGCAGTATAACACCAGTATGTGTGTAAATACATTTTAGGATACCCTCCTGCTTTCTATCAGCAGGATCCTTAAGGGCGGCCATCTCAGGAGAGGGTAGAGCCCTTGTTTTGACAAGCGTGTGAGCGCTTTATCCCCCCTAGGGAGTGTTTCCCAACGCACCCTAACCTCTGGCGGGAAAGGATATATGCCAATAACTTTTTAGAAATTATCAGTTTTTTATCGGGGGAAACCCACGCTTCATCACACACCTCATTTAATTTCTCAGATTCAGGAAAACTACAGGTAGTTTTTCCTCACTGAACATAATACCCCTATTGGTGGTACTCGTATTATCAGAAATGTGTAAAACATTTTCCATTGCCTCAATCATGTAAAGTGTGGCCCTACTGGAAGTCATATTTGTCTCTTCACCGTCGACACTGGAGTCAGTATCCGTGTCGGCGTCTGTATTTGCCATCTGAGGTAACGGGCGCTTTAGAGCCCCTGACGGCCTATGAGACGTCTGGACAGGCACAAGCTGAGTAGCCGGCTGTCTCATGTCAATCACTGTCTTTTGTAAAGAGCTGACACTGTCATGTAATTCCTTCCAGCAGTTCATCCACTCAGGTGTCGACCCCCTAGGGGGTGACATCCCTATTACAGGCAATTTGCTCCGCCTCCACATCATTTTCCTCCTCATACATGTCGACACAAACGTACCGACACACAGCACACACACAGGGAATGCTCTGATAGAGGACAGGACCCCACTAGCCCTTTGGGGAGACAGAGGGAGAGTTTGCCAGCACACACCAGAGCGCTATATATATATATATACAGGGATAACCTTATATAAGTGTTTTTCCCCTTATAGCTGCTGTATTGTTTATACTGCGCCTAATTAGTGCCCCCCTCTCTTTTTTAACCCTTTCTGCAGTGTAGTGACTGCAGGGGAGAGCCAGGGAGCTTCCCTCCAACGGAGCTGTGAGGGAAAATGGCGCCAGTGTGCTGAGGAGATAGGCTCCGCCCCTTTTTTAGCGGCCTTTTCTCCCGTTTTTCAGTGTAATCTGGCAGGGGTTAAAATTCATCCATATAGCCCTGGGGGCTATATGTGATGTTTTTTTGCCAGCCAAGGTGTTTTTATTGCTGCTCAGGGCGCCCCCCCCCCTAGCGCCCTGCACCCTCAGTGACCGAAGTGTGAAGTGTGCTGAGGAGCAATGGCGCACAGCTGCAGTGCTGTGCGTTACCTTGGTGAAGACAGGATGTCTTCTGCCGCCGATTTTCCGGACCTCTTCTTGCTTCTGGCTCTGTAAGGGGGCCGGCGGCGCGGCTCTGGGACCGGACTCCATGGCTGGGCCTGTGTTCAATCCCTCTGGAGCTAATGGTGTCCAGTAGCCTAAGAAGCCCAATCCACTCTGCACGCAGGTGAGTTCGCTTCTTCTCCCCTTAGTCCCTCGATGCAGTGAGCCTGTTGCCAGCAGGTCTCACTGAAAATAAAAAACCTAAAACTAAACTTTTCACTAAGCAGCTCAGGAGAGCCCCTAGTGTGCACCCTTCTCGTTCGGGCACAAAAATCTAACTGAGGCTTGGAGGAGGGTCATAGGGGGAGGAGCCAGTGCACACCAGGTAGTCCTAAAGCTTTACTTTTGTGCCCAGTCTCCTGCGGAGCCGCTATTCCCCCATGGTCCTTACGGAGTTCCCAGCATCCACTAGGACGTCAGAGAAATACAAATACCATGTTCATTAGTGCAGTTTACTATTTAGACCATATCAAAATGATAAAATTTGGCTACAAAGTTGCAATCAATGCATGCTTTTTCTATTCTAGCCAGTACACTGAAATACTGTAAAATGAACTATTAGCTGTAGATTTGATCTAAGCTCACCTTTATAGGATTTCAGGGGTGTTTTTTGGGAGAGATCCCAGACCTTCACACTGAAAGAACACAAAGATCACCATTAGCACCAACATAAACAGTGAAGAGTGGATGCTATAAAATAGCCCTCTCAAATCCAACCTGAAATCATTGCTTCCACTAACTGCTTGATTGCCCCCAGTGAACACACTCAGGGATGTTACAATGTCGTCATGTTCATATTTGGTAAATTTATGAACAAGTAAAGAGTCATTGTCCAGCAGTTCCCACAACTCCACTGCACCTGGAAAGACAGATAGGTGCTGTAAGTAAAGGTTTGCTAACAGAAAAAACAATAACAAACATAGGCAGTGATATAATCATTGGACACATGTATAAGGAGTGTTCTTGTGCTATAGGAATGCAGACCGGTGGGGTCAAGCCAATTAGTAGCGAGTTTGCAGAAGCGATTTTATTTCACAAAACTCGCATACATTACACAAATACATGTACACGAGAAATGCGAGATCCAATTAAAAAATCCAATATGCAGTAGTTGTGATCAGGCTGCGTGAGTTTTCTAAAAAATGCGACCTGGAAGCACTGCATAGAAAAAAATAAAATAAAAATTGTACAAACAAATTACGAGGAAGCCATCCTGGACCCTATAAAAATGGTAACGGAGATAGGACTATACAGAAGGCTGAAAGGGACCGTTAAGAAACTACTTGAGGTTTTTAAAAAGGTATCAAACGGATGAATATTTGCACTTAATAATGTCCGCAATTGAATACGCCGTGTCGAATTAGTGCCTTTTTTGACTAGTCGATAAAACGTCACTCAATTGAATCCCCCACTTAAGCTTTAACAGTGTGTGTGTAATATATATATATATATATATATTCTGGTTAGAAAGAAAAAAAAAAGCTGTAAATGGAAAATAAAATTTATTGTGCGTTGCAATAAAAGCTGTGTATTTCTAGTTAATGTAGCTCTGGTAAATATTCTGGCGAGACTCCAATGTGTATAGTAAGAGAAGGGTTCAAGACAAGTTTAATTAGAATACTGCATAAGGATATAATAAAATCAGTATACGAGAGTGTCTGTGGTTGCAACACACCAGATAAAATGTTGAACTCAGGCGCGTGTGGAAAATCTACAATTTCATGGTATTAAACAAGAAAATAGGATTTTAAAATTACCTATCGGTAAATCTTTTTCTCATAGTCCATAAGGTATATTGGGGGAATCTAGTACGATGGGGTCCAAAGGAATCAGTGCACTTTAAATTTCTTCAACTGGGTGTGCTGGCTCCTCCCCTCTATGCCCCATCCCACAGGCAGTAGAGAAAGGAAATACTTGAGAGAAGGAACAGAACAATGAGTGGTGAGATTTATACACCAGCACACCACTAACCTAAAACCAACCAGCAACAGCTGATAACAAAACAGCTGAACAGGTAACCATATAAGACATAGGTTCTCAAACTCGGTCCTCAGGACCCCACACAGTGCACGTTTTGCAGGTAACCCAGTAGGTGTATTAATTACGAGACCTGCAAAACATGCACTGTGTGGGGTCCTGAGGACCGAGTTTGAGAAACTGTGATATAAGAGACAACATGCAGAAAAGTCAAAGCACTGAGGCGGGCGCCCAATATCCCTTATGGACTACGAGAAAAGTATTTACCAGTAGGTAATTAAAATCCTATTTTCTCTAGCATCCATAAGGGATATTGGGGGAATCTAGTACGATGGGGACATCCCAAAGCTTCCAGAACGTGTGGGAACGTGCAGAGACTTCTGCAGCACCGCCTGCCCAAACTGGGTATCCTCTTTGGCCACGGTATCAAACCTGTAGAACTTCAAAGGTTTTCTTCCCAGACCAGGTAGCAGCTTGGAATAGCTGCAAGGCCAAGACTCCACAGGCAGCCGCCCAGGAAGACCCCACTGATCTTGTAGAGTGGGCCTTCAGAGACTGAGGAAAAGGAAAGACTGCCGACACAAAGGCCTGTTGGATAGTAAGCCTAAGCCAACGAGCAATGGACTGCTTTGAAGCAGGGCAATCCTTTTTCTGAGCATCATATAGCATGAACAAGGAATCAGTCTTTCTGATTCGAGCCGTTCTCTTGAGAGATCTTCAAGGCTCACACAGCAATGCCTCCGGAGGAGAAGAAGTGCCAGAACCACAATAGGCTGATTCAAGTGGAACACAGAGACAACCTTCGGCAGGAACTGTTGCCTAGTCCTGAGCTCCGCTCTGTCCTCGTAAAAGACCAAGTAGGTACTTTTTACATGATATGACAAGGCACCCAGTTTAGAGACACGCCTAGCAGAAGCCAGGGACAGTAACATTACAGTCTTCCACGTGAGGTACTTGTCTTCTACCATCAGAGGTTCAAACCAGGAGGACTGTAGAAATTCCAACATAACATTCAAATCCCAGGGTGCCGTGGGCGGTACAAAAGGAGGCTGAATGTGAAGCGCCCCTTGCAAGAGGGTCTGCACTTCTGGCAACACTGCCAATTTTTTCAGGAAGAAAATGGAGAGCGCTGAAATCTGGACCTTAATCGAACCCAGATGTAAGCCCTGATCCACACCAGCCTACAGGAAACGTCCCAAGTGGAACTGCAGGCGGATATGTGCGTACCTCGCACCAAGAGACATAGCTCCTCCAGATATGATGCTAGTGTTCTGACATCACAGGTTTCCTGGCCTGAACCATAATAGTAACCACCTTTTTGGAAAGACCTTTGTAAGCTAGGATGTTCCGCTCAACTTCCATGCCATCAAACAAAGCCACCGTAAGTCCAAGTAGACGAACGGTCCTTACTGAAGATCTCTTCTCAGTGGTAGAGGCTAAGGGTCTTCGACGGACATGACCAGAAGATCCGCGCACCAAGCCCTCCGCGACAATCAGAATTGCCTGAACTCCTTGATTCCCGATTCGCTTGAGCACCCTTGGGAGCAATGGAATCTGAGGAAACCAGTAGACCAGCCGGTAAAGGCCAAGGCGACATCAGTGCATCTACTGCCCTCGCCTGAGGGTCCCTAGTTCATGAGCAATACCAACAAAGCTTCTTGTTGAATCGAGAAGCCATCATGTCTATTTGTGGGCAGCCCCACCGGTGGATGATCTGCTGAAACTCCTGATGGTGAAGCCCCGACTCTCCCGTGTGGAGATCGTGACAACTCAGGAAATCCGCTTCCCAGTTGTTTACTCCCGGAATTAAGATTGCGGACATTGCTCTTTCTGCCCAGAGGAGTAACCTTGACACTTCTCGTATGCAGGCCCTGCTTTTTGTCCCTCCTTGTCGATTGATATACATCACTGCCGTGGCGTTGTCTGACTGTACTTGGGTCGCGTGATCCCTGAGCAAAGGAGAGGCCTGAACCAGAGCATTGTAGATCGAATATTGATCGGAAGGAGGGCTTCTTGGGCTGACCACCTGCCCTGGAACTGAGCCCTTTGGGTGACCGCTACCCATTCGCTGAGACTCGCATCCGTCATGAGGATCCAGTCCTGAATCCCGAAACTTCGGCCTTCCAGTAGATTTGAAGACTGCAGCCACCCCAGGAGGGAAATCCTGGCCTGAGGCGACAGCCGTATTATCCGATGTATCTGCAGATGTGATGTGGACCACTTGCCCAGGAGATCCAATTGAAATGTTCTGGCATGGAACCTTCCATATTGGATCACCTCTTATGAGGCTACCATCTTCCCCAACAATCTTGTGCAAAGATGGATGGATATTCGAGCAGGTCAGAGAACCATGCAGACCATCTCCTGAAGTGTTCTCGCTTTGTCCTCTGGGAGGAACACTTTCTGGGCCACAGTATCCAGCAACATCCCCAGGAACAGGGGCTCCAGTCGGCTCCAGGTGGGACTTCTGTAAATTGAGAATCCACCCGTGGTGTGATAGAAGTTGGACAGTCCAGTCGATATCGAACAATAAAAGCACCCTGGATCTTGCTTTTATCAGAAGATCATCCAGGTAATATTTAAAATGGGCCTTACCGAATCGTCCAGTTTCGGTACCACAAACAGGTTGGAGTAATAACCCTTTCCCCATTGTTGTATTGGCACTGGAACAATGACTTGGGACTGGATGAACTTTAGGATGGCCTGTTGCAGCGTAAATCATTGGGGAGGAGCACTGTCTCCAGCTTGTAAGCCTGAGAAATGAGGTCCTGCACCCAGGCATCCTGGCAGGACCCTTTCCAGATTCGGCTGAAGTGACGCAGCCGAGCCCCCACCTAGAGATCTCCTCGGGCGGGTGGGCACAGTCATGCTGAGGCCTTGGTGGAACCTGAACCAGTGCTCTGATCCGGCCATCGCTGGTTTTCTAGGCTTACCTCTGGTGCCTCTAGCTGCATTGGAGGCACCTCTGGCCCTAGAACGAAATCTGTTAGACCGAAAGGACTGAACAGACGGCCCTGGGTAGGTACGCCTAGCCGACGGGGCGACAGAGGGGAGAAACGTGGATTTCCTTGCGGTAACTTTAGAAATACACGTATTTAACTCAACCCCCGAAGAGCCATTTCCCAGTAAAGGGGAGAGACTCCACACTGTGCTTGGACTCCACACTGTGCTTCCGCTATCCATTGATGCAACCACAAAGCCCTGCGCGCCGACACTGCCATGGCAGATGTCCTAGCATTGATATTGCTCATCTCCTTGAGAGAGTCACACAGGACGCGAGCAGTGTCCTGAATGTGCCTTAGGAGAGTCACCGTAGTAACCAGGGGCATATCCCCGGAGAGGCCCTCCTGAATTTGAGTAGCCCATGTATGAATGGCATGGGTCATCCACCAACCTGCTATGACCGGCCTTTGCGATACACCCGCTGCAGTGTAGATAGACTTCAGCGTAGTCTATTTTTCTGTCCCCAGGTCCATTATGGTAAAGGGGCCCGAGGCAGGCAGGACAACCTTTTTAGATAGGCGAGAGACTTATACATCAACAGCCGATGGTTCTTCCCAGAATTTCCTGCCATCAGGAGCCAATGGGAAAGTGTGCAAAAACCTTTTTGACAATTGGTATTTTTTATCTGGATTTTTCCAGGCCAACTTAAATAGATCATCTAACTCTGCAGAATCAGGGAAAATGACACTTCGCTTATTCTGTGTAAAGAAGAACAAATGCTGTGTCCTCTAGAGGGAGCTTTAACACGTCCCATATAGCTAGAATGAGGGGTTCAATACCCTGGGCAGAAGCAGAATCTCCACTAGTGGCATCCAAGTCCTCCACGTACTCCTGTAACTCTTCATCTGAATCTTATGGTGTGTACACATGGTGAGATCCTTGCTATGCCCGATATTCACTTTGCGATATCCACTGAACTTCCCGGAGCCCAGCACCACCGATTTTGACTAACTTTTCTTGAGATATGGACTATGTGTGCTTACGATTTTGGCTTATGTGACATTTTGGCTTATGCGAGATGTAATTGACATGCGAGATGAACTAGATAGTACACCGATCTAGCAAGGATTGACTTGCCTGCACAGTCTATCTTTTCTTGCGATATCGACCTGGCGGAACGCACATCGGGATCTCAAGTGGCATAACACCTTGCAATTTGCACTAACTTTTCTTGCGATTTTGACTATATAGTCAAAATCGAAAGAAACAATCTCACCGTGTGTACACACCATTAGAGTAAAGCGGGCAACCCACGTTTGTGGTCCCGAGTGGGAGGGGGGACGCTGTGGAGCATCTGTTCTGGCAGCGAGGTCTGCAACAGCCTGTTCTTTGCGCATTAGAGAAACAAAGAGGCTGACTGTTTGAGTCAGACCTGCTAACGTCCACATACAAGCAGCCCCAGCACTTTGAGCTTCTGTAACCAGCAGCCAGAGCTGATACAGACGGTTGAGAGGCAGATATCACCCACCACTGCGTACTGCGGAGGATTACCCCGGTGTTTTGTAAAGAGCCAGATTGTCTCCAGAGTGTGAATGCAGTTTACCAAAGAAAAAATAGAACTGTCCCGTGCGCAAAAGTCAGCTGCCAGTCAGTGCAACACTTAGAGGTATCCTCAACCCCTCACCAATAGTGCAAACAAAAAAGAAAATGAAGTATCAACTTAACCAGCGCTTTTTCGATGATCCAATTGATCGCTTGTTCTCAAACAGTCTTGGTATGAAGTAAGAGATATATAACAGAAATAAAAGGTATATAGTGTAACACAGTTTTATTATACATAAATAACAAACAATGGATAAAATGTTCTGTAATGAACATAAAGTGCAGTGCAAGGCATAATCCTCTCTCTTAGGCAGAGGCTTTCCAGTCTAGTGATACAATGGGTATTTACCAGGTAGGTTGGAACTGTAAAACTGTGTTACACTATATACCTTTTATTTCTGTTATATAGCTCATACTTCATACCGGGACGGTTTATGAGAACAAGCGATCAATTGGATCATCGAAAAAGCGCTGGTTAAGTTGATACTTAATTTTTTTTTTTGTTCACGCACTAACTGAGCAGCATTGGCACTTTGGGACAGTGGCTCAACGCCAATTTTTGTTTCTATACAAGAGACTGTTTTGAATCAATAGGACATAATTTGAGTTTTAAACTTACTTTCATGTGCACAGCAGTACAGGTCACGTGACTTAATATATTGCAACATTGGATGTCTGGTTTAGAAATATTGTTGGAATATATGTATATAGTGTTCACTCTAGGCTGTTTTAGCAGGGCGCCGCGCCCTGCCCGTTTTTTAGCAAGCAAAACCCGCCTTGCCCCTTTTGCGGCGCCCTGCTAGAACAGCCGCCCGCTTCCTGCCCTCTTGGCGTGTATAGATGCAGTGCACATGCGCGCGGCATCCATTCATGCATTGGGAGAGAGCTGGGGGAAGCCCAGCACCGACGGAGGTGCTGGGCACGCCCCCAACAGTGACGTCGCCGGCCACAGACGCTCTCTATAGTAGCGTCTGTGGGCCGCACCGCCCCCTAAAATAAGAATTTACTTACCGATAATTCTATTTCTTATAGTCCGTAGTGGATGCTGGGAACTCCGAAAGGACCATGGGGAATAGCGGCTCTGCAGGAGACTGGGCACAAAAGTAAAAGCTTTAGGACTAGCTGGTGTGCACTGGCTCCTCCCCCCATGACCCTCCTCCAAGCCTCAGTTAGGATACTGTGCCCGGACGAGCGCACACAATAAGGAAGGATTTTGAATCCCGGGTAAGACTCATACCAGCCACACCAATCACACCGTACAACCTGTGATCTGAACCCAGTTAACAGCATGATAACAGAGGAGCCTCTGAAAAGATGGCTCACAACAATAACCCGATTTTTGTAACTATGTACAAGTATTGCAGACAATCCGCACTTGGGATGGGCGCCCAGCATCCACTACGGACTATGAGAAATAGAATTATCGGTAAGTAAATTCTTATTTTCTCTGACGTCCTAGTGGATGCTGGGAACTCCGAAAGGACCATGGGGATTATACCAAAGCTCCCAAACGGGCGGGAGAGTGCGGATGACTCTGCAGCACCAATTGAGAGAACTCCAGGTCCTCCTCAGCCAGGGTATCAATTTTGTAGAGTTTTACAAACGTATTTGCTCCTGACCAAGTAGCTGCTCGGCAAAGTTGTAAAGCCGAGACCCCTCGGGCAGCCGCCCAAGATGAGCCCATCTTCCTTGTGGAGTGGGCATTTACAGATTTTTGGCTGTGGCAGGCCTGCCACAGAATGTGCAAGCTGAATTGTACTACAAATCCAACGAGCAATAGTCTGCTTAGAAGCAGGAGCACCCAGCTTGTTGGGTGCATACAGGATAAACAGCGAGTCAGATTTTCTGACTCCAGCCGTCCTGGAAACATATTTTCAGGGCCCTGACAACGTCTAGCAACCTGGAGTCCTCCAAGTCCCTAGTAGCCGCAGGCACCACAATTGATTGGTTCAGGTGAAACGCTGAAACCACCTTAGGGAGAAACTGAGGACGAGTCCTCAATTCCGCCCTGTCCGAATGGAAAATCAGATAAGGGCTTTTACAGGATAAAGCCGCCAATTCTGACACGCGCCTGGCCCAGGCCAGGGCCAACAGCATGACCACTTTCCATGTGAGATATTTTAACTCCACAGATTTAAGTGGTTCAAACCAATGTGACTTTTTGGAACCCAAAAACTACATTGAGATCCCAAGGTGCCACTGGAGGCACAAAAGGAGGCTGTATATGCAGTACCCCTTTTACAACGTCTGAACTTCAGGGACTGAAGCTAGTTCTTTTTGGAAGAAAATTGACAGGGCCGAAATTTGAACCTTAATGGACCCCAATTTCAGGCCCATAGACACTCCTGTTTGCAGGAAATGTAGGAATCGACCCAGTTGAATTTCCTCCGTCGGGCCTTACTGGCCTCGCACCACGCAACATATTTTCGCCAAATGCGGTGATAATGTTTTGCGGTTACATCCTTCCTGGCTTTGATCAGGATAGGGATGACCTCATCCGGAATGCCTTTTTTCCTTCAGGATCCGGCGTTCAACCGCCATGCCGTCAAACGCAGTCGCGGTAAGTCTTGGAACAGACAGGGACCTTGCTGAAGCAGGTCCCTTCTTAGAGGTAGAGGCCACGGATCCTCCGTGAGCATCTTTTGAAGTTCCGGTTACCAAGTCCTTCTTGGCCAATCCGGAGCCACGAATATAGTGCTTACTCCTCTCCATCTTCTCAATCTCAGTACCTTGGGTATGAGAGGCAGATGAGGGAACACATACACTGACTGGTACACCCACGGTGTTACCAGAGCGTCTACAGCTATTGCCTGAGGGTCCCTTGACCTGGCGCAATACCTGTCGAGTTTTTCCCAACGGTTTATAATCATGTGGAAGACTTCTGGGTGAAGTCCCCACTCTCCCGGGTGGAGGTCGTGTCTGCTGAGGAAGTCTGCTTCCCAGTTGTCCACTCCCGGAATTGCTGACAGTGCTATCACATGATTTTCCGCCCAGCGAAGAATCCTTGCAGCTTCTGCCATTGCCCTCCTGCTTCTTGTGCCACCCTGGTTTACGTGGGTGACTGCCGTGATGTTGTCCGACTGGATCAACACCGGCTGACCTTGAAGCAGAGGTCTTGCTAAGCTTAGAGCATTGTAAATGGCCCTTAGCTTCAGGATATTTATGTGAAGTGATGTCTCCAGGCTTGACCATAAGCCCTGGAAATTCCTTCCCTGTGTGACTGCTCCCCAGCCTCGCAGGCTGGCATCCGTGGTCACCAGGACCCAGTCCTGAATGCCGAATCTGCGGCCCTCTAGAAGATGAGCACTCTGCAACCACAACAGGAGGGACACCCTTGTTCTTGGTGACAGGGTTATCCGCTGATGCATCTGAAGATGCGACCCGGACCATTTGTCCAGCAGGTCCCACTGGAAAGTTCTTGCGTGGAATCTGCCGAATGGGATTGCTTCGTAGGAAGCCACCATTTTTTCCAGAACCCTTGTGCATTGATGCACTGAGACTTGGCTCGGTTTTAGGAGGTTCCTGACTAGCTCGGATAACTCCCTGGCTTTCTCCTCCGGGAGAAACACCTTTTTCTGGACTGTGTCCAGGATCATCCCTAGGAACAGAAGACGAGTCGTCGGAACCAGCTGCGATTTTGGAATATTGAGAATCCAATCGTGCTGCCGCAACACTACCTGAGATAGTGCTACACCGACCTCCAACTGTTCCCTGGATCTTACCCTTATCAGGGAATCGTCCAAGTAAGGGATAACTAAAATTCCCTTCCTTCGAAGGAATATCATCATTTCGGCCATTACCTTGGTAAAGACCCGGGGTGCCGTGGACCATCCATACGGCAGCGTCTGAACTGATAGTGACAGTTCTGTACCATAAACCTGAGGTACCCTTAAACTTTCTCTAAGCAGCTCAGGAGAGCCACCTAGATTGCACCCTTCTCGTTCGGGCACAAAAATCTAACTGAGGCTTGGAGGAGGGTCATGGGGGGAGGAGCCAGTGCACACCAGCTAGTCCTAAAGCTTTTACTTTTGTGCCCAGTCTCCTGCGGAGCCGCTATTCCCCATGGTCCTTTCGGAGTTCCTAGCATCCACTAGGACGTCAGAGAAAATGACTTAGGCGTGGCCACGCCCACTAACTTGCGCGGCCGCGCCCCGTTTCGGGCGCACGCGCGGCATCGTCGCGCGCACATGTGCCTCCGGAGTCCGGCGCCCTGCCCCTTTTCACTCCTAGAGTGAACACTATGTATATAAGAATTTTATATGGTTAGAAAAAAGCAAAAGAGCTTTTACGATATTTCCATTTTTAATTGGTATTTTGATACAGATATTATTGGAAGATAAAGTATCTATATAAAACCAGATGGATGTTTAGTACACAAGTGTTTTCGTTCATATATGCACCTTGTAACATTGTAGCACAAACAGTCATCCTCTTTGTTTCTCTATATGTTGAGGTGAGGCACTTGAATCCTCCAGCTCATGGGTCTTCAACCTGTGGCCCTCCAGCTGCTGTGAAACTACACATCCCAGCATGCCCTGCCACAATTTTAATATTAAAGTATGCTAAAACTGAGGCAGGGCATGCTGGGATGTGTAGTTCCACAGCAGCTGGAGGGCCGTAGGTTGAAGACCCATGCTCTAGCGTCATCATTCATTAGCGGTGTGAACACAGACGCAGCTGGATTGTGTTTGCAGCTTGGATTATAGTGAAAATTAACTGATTGTGCTCAGGATATAATAATTAATAGCACCTGAATTGGTCTTTTTTTGGTGCATTAGTAGCGAGTTGAGATGACATCTGGTTCAAATGAAAATCTGGTAATGGATGAGAGCAAATGACAATCGACCATTTGCTCCAAAACACTGGAAAACTGATAAAACCTGTCGTTCATACAAATTGGTTAAGCACAAAATAAACCAACTTGGATGAACAACGTTTTTTTTTGTCCGTTTTGCAGTGTTTGGGAGCAAATGATCAATGGTCATTTGTTCTCATCCATTACCAGATTTTCATTCTAACCAGCCAGATCTGGCAGATAATCTGACGGATAATTGTATAATGTGTACCTATCTTAAGTATATTTAGGAGAGAAGTAAAAAAAAATAAGATTTTACTTACCGATAAATCTATTTCTCGGAGTCCGTAGTGGATGCTGGGGTTCCTGAAAGGACCATGGGGAATAGCGGCTCCGCAGGAGACAGGGCACAAAAAGTAAAGCTTTTCCAGATCAGGTGGTGTGCACTGGCTCCTCCCCCTATGACCCTCCTCCAGACTCCAGTTAGGTACTGTGCCCGGACGAGCGTACACAATAAGGGAGGATTTTGAATCCCGGGTAAGACTCATACCAGCCACACCAATCACACCGTACAACTTGTGATCTAAACCCAGCTAACAGTATGATAACAGCGGAGCCTCTGAAAGATGGCTTCCTTCAACAATAACCCGAATTAGTTAACAATAACTATGTACAATTATTGCAGATAATCCGCACTTGGGATGGGCGCCCAGCATCCACTACGGACTCCGAGAATTAGATTTATCGGTAAGTAAAATCTTATTTTCTCTATCGTCCTAGTGGATGCTGGGGTTCCTGAAAGGACCATGGGGATTATACCAAAGCTCCCAAACGGGCGGGAGAGTGCGGATGACTCTGCAGCACCGAATGAGAGAACTCCAGGTCCTCCTTAGCCAGAGTATCAAATTTGTAAAATTTTTCAAACGTGTTCTCCCCTGACCACGTAGCTGCTCGGCAAAGTTGTAATGCCGAGACCCCTCGGGCAGCCGCCCAAGATGAGCCCACCTTCCTTGTGGAGTGGGCCTTTACAGATTTAGGCTGTGGCAGGCCTGCCACAGAATGTGCAAGTTGGATTGTGCTACAGATCCAACGAGCAATCGTCTGCTTAGACGCAGGAGCACCCATCTTGTTGGGTGCATACAATATAAACAACGAGTCAGATTTTCTGACTCCAGCTGTCCTTGCAATATATATTTTTAATGCTCTGACAACGTCCAGTAACTTGGAGTCCTCCAAGTCACTTGTAGCCGCAGGCACTACAATAGGCTGGTTCAGATGAAATGCTGACACCACCTTAGGGAGAAAATGCGGACGAGTCCGCAGTTCTGCCCTGTCCGAATGGAAAATCAGATATGGGCTTTTGTAAGATAAAGCTGCCAGTTCTGACACTCTCCTGGCCGAAGCCAGGGCTAGAAGCATGGTCACTTTCCATGTGAGATATTTCAAATCCACCTTCTTTAGTGGTTCAAACCAATGAGATTTTAGAAAGTCCAAAACCACATTGAGATCCCACGGTGCCACTGGAGGCACCACAGGAGGCTGTATATGTAGCACTCCCTTAACAAAGGTCTGGACTTCAGGGACTGAAGCCAATTCTTTTTGAAAGAAAATCGACAGGGCCGAAATTTGAACCTTAATAGATCCCAATTTGAGACCCATAGACAATCCTGATTGCAGGAAATGTAGGAATCGACCCAGTTGAAATTCCTCCGTCGGAGCACTCCGATCTTCGCACCACGCAACATATTTTCGCCAAATTCGGTGATAATGTTGCACGGTTACTTCCTTCCTTGCTTTAATCAAAGTAGGAATGACTTCTTCCGGCATGCCTTTTTCCTTTAGGATCCGGCGTTCAACCGCCATGCCGTCAAACGCAGCCGCGGTAAGTCTTGAAACAGACAGGGACCCTGCTGAAGCAAGTCCCTCCTTAGAGGTAGAGGCCACGGATCTTCCGTGATCATCTCTTGAAGTTCCGGGTACCAAGTCCTTCTTGGCCAATCCGGAACCACTAGTATCGTCCTTACGCCTCTTTGCCGTATAATTCTCAATACTTTTGGTATGAGAGGCAGAGGAGGAAACACATACACCGACTGGTACACCCAAGGCGTTACCAGCGCGTCCACAGCTATTGCCGGCGGATCTCTTGACCTGGCGCAATACCTGTCCAGTTTTTTGTTGAGGCGAGACGCCATCATGTCCACCATTGGTCTTTCCCAACGGGTTACCAGCAAGTGGAAGACTTCTGGATGAAGTCCCCACTCTCCCGGGTGAAGATCGTGTCTGCTGAGGAAGTCTGCTTCCCAGTTGTCCACTCCCGGGATGAACACTGCTGACAGTGCTATCACATGATTCTCTGCCCAGCGAAGAATCCTTGCAGCTTCTGCCATTGCACTCCTGCTTCTTGTGCCGCCCTGTCCGTTCACATGGGCGACTGCCGTGATGTTGTCCGACTGGATCAACACCGGTGTTCCCTGAAGCAGAGGTTCTGCCTGGCTTAGAGCATTGTATATTGCTCTTAGTTCCAGAATGTTTATGTGAAGAGACGTTTCCAGGCTCGTGCGTGGAATCTGCCGAATGGAATTGCTTCGTAAGAAGCCACCATTTTTCCCAGGACTCTTGTGCATTGATGTACAGACACCTTTCCTGGTTTTAGGAGGTTCCTGACAAGCTCGGATAACTCCTTGGCTTTTTCCTCCGGGAGAAAAACCTTTTTCTGAACCGTGTCCAGAATCATCCCTAGGAACAGCAGACGAGTTGTCGGCATTAACTGGGATTTTGGAATATTCAGAATCCACCCGTGCTGTTTTAGCACTTCTTGCGACAGTGCTAATCCCATCTCTAGCTGTTCTCTGGACCTTGCCCTTATTAGGAGATCGTCCAAGTATGGGATAATTAATATGCCTTGTCTTCGAAGAAGAATCATCATCTCGGCCATTACCTTTGTAAAGACCCGAGGTGCCGTGGACAATCCGAACGGCAGCGTCTGAAACTGATAGTGACAGTTTTGTACAACGAACCTGAGGTACCCCTGGTGTGAGGGGTAAATTTGGAACGTGGAGATACGCATCCTTGATGTCCAAGGATACCATAAAGTCCCCCTCTTCCAGGTTCGCTATCACTGCTCTGAGTGACTCCATCTTGAACTTGAACTTCTTTATGTACAGGTTCAAGGACTTCAGATTTAGAATAGGCCTTACCGAGCCATCCGGCTTCGGTACCACAAAAAGAGTGGAATAATACCCCTTCCCTTGTTGTAGAAGAGGTACCTTGACTATCACCTGCTGAGAGTACAGCTTGTGAATGGCTTCCAAAACCGTCTCCCTTTCGGAGGGGGACGTTGGTAAAGCAGACTTCAGGAAACGGCGAGGTGGATCTGTCTCTAATTCCAACCTGTACCCCTGAGATATTATCTGCAGGATCCAGGGATCTACCTGCGAGTGAGCCCACTGCGCGCTGTAATTTTTGAGACGACCACCCACCGTCCCCGAGTCCGCTTGAGAAGCCCCAGCGTCATGCTGAGGCTTTTGTAGAAGCCGGGGAAGGCTTCTGTTCCTGGGAAGGAGCTGCCTGTTGCTGTCTCTTCCCTCGACCTCTGCCTCGTGGCAGATATGAATAGCCCTTTGCTCTCTTATTTTTAAAGGAACGAAAGGGCTGCGGTTGAAAAGTCGGTGCCTTTTTCTGTTGGGGAGTGACTTGAGGTAGAAAGGTAGATTTCCCGGCTGTAGCCGTGGCCACCAAATCTGATAGACCGACTCCAAATAACTCCTCCCCTTTATACGGCAAAACTTCCATATGTCGTTTTGAATCCGCATCGCCTGTCCACTGTCGCGTCCATAAAGCTCTTCTGGCCGAAATGGACATAGCACTTACCCGTGATGCCAGTGTGCAGATATCCCTCTGTGCATCACGCATATAAAGAAATGCATCCTTTATTTGTTCTAACGACAGTAAAATATTGTCCCTGTCCAGGGTATCAATATTTTCAATCAGGGACTCTGACCAAACTACCCCAGCACTGCACATCCAGGCAGTCGCTATAGCTGGTCGTAGTATAACACCTGCATGTGTGTATATACTTTTTTGGATATTTTCCATCCTCCTATCTGATGGATCTTTAAGTGCGGCCGTCTCAGGAGAGGGTAACGCCACTTGTTTAGATAAGCGTGTTAGCGCCTTGTCCACCCTAGGAGGTGTTTCCCAGCGCTCCCTAACCTCTGGCGGGAAAGGGTATAATGCCAATAATTTCTTTGAAATTATCAGCTTTTTATCAGGGGCAACCCACGCTTCATTACACACGTCATTTAATTCTTCTGATTCAGGAAAAACTATAGGTAGTTTTTTCACACCCCACATAATACCCTGTTTAGTGGTACCTGTAGTATCAGCTAAATGTAACGCCTCCTTCATTGCCAAAATCATATAACGTGTGGCCCTACTGGAAAATACGGTTGATTCGTCACCGTCACCACTGGAGTCAGTGCCTGTGTCTGGGTCTGTGTCGACCGACTGAGGCAAAGGGCGTTTCACAGCCCCTGACGGTGTTTGAGTCGCCTGGACAGGCACTAATTGATTGTCCGGCCGTCTCATGTCGTCAAACGACTGCTTTAGCGTGTTGACACTATCCCGTAGTTCCATAAATAAAGGCATCCATTCTGGTGTCGACTCCCTAGGGGGTGACATCCTCATATTTGGCAATTGCTCCGCCTCCACACCAATATCGTCCTCATACATGTCGACACACACGTACCGACACACAGCAGACACACAGGGAATGCTCCTAACGAAGACAGGACCCACTAGCCCTTTGGGGAGACAGAGGGAGAGTTTGCCAGCACACACCAAAAGCGCTATATATAACAGGGATAGCCTTATAATAAGTGCTCCCTTATAGCTGCTTTATATATATCAAAATATCGCCATAAATTTGCCCCCCCTCTCTGTTTTACCCTGTTTCTGTAGTGCAGTGCAGGGGAGAGACCTGGGAGCCGTCCTGACCAGCGGAGCTGTGAGAGGAAATGGCGCCGTGTGCTGAGGAGATAGGCCCCGCCCCTTTTCCGGCGGGCTCGTCTCCCGCTATTTAGTGAATCCATGCAGGGGTTAAATATCTCCATATAGCCTCTGGGGGCTATATGTGAGGTATTTTTAGCCTTTATATAGGTTACATTTGCCTCCCAGGGCGCCCCCCCCCAGCGCCCTGCACCCTCAGTGACTGCGTGTGAAGTGTGCTGAGAGGAAAATGGCGCACAGCTGCAGTGCTGTGCGCTACCTTTAGAAGACTGCAGGAGTCTTCAGCCGCCGATTCTGGACCTCTTCTGACTTCAGCATCTGCAAGGGGGCCGGCGGCGCGGCTCCGGTGACCATCCAGGCTGTACCTGTGATCGTCCCTCTGGAGCTGATGTCCAGTAGCCAAGAAGCCAATCCATCCTGCACGCAGGTGAGTTCACTTCTTCTCCCCTCAGTCCCTCGTTGCAGTGATCCTGTTGCCAGCAGGACTCACTGTAAAATAAAAAACCTAAGCTAAACTTTTTCTAAGCAGCTCTTTAGGAGAGCCACCTAGATTGCACCCTTCTCGGCCGGGCACAAAAATCTAACTGGAGTCTGGAGGAGGGTCATAGGGGGAGGAGCCAGTGCACACCACCTGATCTGGAAAAGCTTTACTTTTTGTGCCCTGTCTCCTGCGGAGCCGCTATTCCCCATGGTCCTTTCAGGAACCCCAGCATCCACTAGGACGATAGAGAAAATGGCACTAAGACAGATATAAAAAGGCTACGTACCAGAATCTGAAGCAACAAGGATCCCTTTCTCCAATACCCAGACCACATCTGTTACACCTGCCTCTGTCTGGACTCCAGCTGAACAGAGGCTCTCATTAGGGGCTTCAAGAGGATCCTTGTAAACCCAAATCGAACCTCCCCAAGTTCGAGCATTCAAGCTAGAAGCTGCCAGAAGCATTTTCCCATCTGTAAAACAAGACTATTGAGATTAAAGTGGAATATTTTGATATACTGCAGAAAAGAGTAAAGTATAAAGAGCTGTTCTTACTTCTTGCGGAATGTCAGAACAGCTCTGGTTTAGCAGAAAATGAACCAGTCATTGCTTCTGGCATTCTGTCACATTTCTCTTAAAAGTTCAAACTCTGTTGTTCGTCAGACTCAAAGTGAACAGTCCTATTGGTAACAATGAAGGTTGCAGCAGCTGCCTTTGTGCAGGTATAACTTATATGAACCGTTTACCTGACACTAGTCTCCTTCATGGACTTGCGCAGTCCTCTTAATGGTCTCAATGCTTAGTCATATGCTAGATAAGAGAAGTTTAAAATGACATAGGGTCAGATGTACTAAGCCTTAAAAAGTGATAAAGTGAAGAGTGATTAACTACCAGCCAATCAGCTGTTGTCTGTAATTTTCCAAACACAGCCTGTGACATGGCAGTTAGTAGCCGATTTGCTGATACTTTATCACAAGATGGATAGCTGTCCTTCCACATTGCTGATACCACCCAAAAGTACCGGGTTTACAAGCACTTAGTGCATAGGCGTGACACGGTAATTGTGCAAAAAAGCCAGACTTTTTGCAAACTTCTTCTTGGCCCCTCAGGAGAAATGTGTGCCCAGTGGTATGCGTGCCCAGTCAGAGCAACAACCGAATTGCTCCGTCAGGTATAGGGTGCTGCAAAGATAACCGAATCCCCCACTCTGTCATATGGGACCCACCATAATTAACGAGTACCATATATTTTAAAACTGCAATCCCAGTTATGTATAAAATTTTTGCTCACCTCCTCCTTATTGGGGTAACAAAACTGTTTCCTGGAGCTTTCCCTTTCTGTAATACATAGCATCAGCTGCACCACAGCATATGAGGGTGTGATCCTACGGACCAATTATACCCCTTTTCCACTAGCTTAAAAAACCCGGGTTTTTGCATGGGGGCGCACATCGACCCGGGATTTTTGGTAGTGAAAAATGGATCCATCCAAAAAAAAAAAAAAATCCTACCTGGGTAGCTACCAGGGTCGGACCCGGGAATGACCTGGGTAAGGTCATCCAACCCGGTACACGTTTACATCTTGCCTGGAGCCCATACTGCACCGCAATGGAAAAGGGGTCATGTCTCAGGTCTGACCCAGCTTGGAAACGTGTTCCAAATCCCAGGTCAGACCCGCAACTTTAGTGGAAAAGGGATAATAGTAGCCTCAGAATGCCATGTGCAACTTCCTATTCGTCCTCCTGCTTACACCAATTTTCACCAGCCAAAAGCTACTTTTCCCACTGCTACACTACAAAAATGGGGAAGGCAATGGTAAATCAGTGCAGGTCCTATGGCCCCACTAAGCAGGAGAATGCCATGTCAATATGAGTCATTGGGATGCTGCTTAAACAGCGATAAGGAATAGTGAAAATTTTCACAACAAAGGGAAATGAATGTCAGATTTATTTTTAATATAATAAAGTACTACAGTATAAAAAATAAGATTTTACTTACCGGTAAATCTATTTCTCGTAGTCCGTAGAGGATGCTGGGGACTCCGTAAGGACCAAGAGGACAGACGGGCTCCGCAGGAGACATGGGCACCTCAAGAAAGAATTTAGTTCCTGGTGTGCACTGGCTCCTCCCTCTATGCCCCTCCTCCAGACCTCAGTTAGAGAAACTGTGCCCAGAGGAGATGGACAGTACGAGGAAAGGATTTTGTTAATCCAAGGGCAAGATTCATACCAGCCACACCGTATAACTAGTGATAACTACCCAGTCAACAGTATGAAAACAACATATCATCAGTTCAAGACCGATGCAACTATAACATAACCCTTATTGAAGCAATAACTATATACAAGTATTGCAGCAGAAGTCCATACTTGGGACGGGCACCCAGCATCCTCTACGATAAAAAGATTTACCGGTAAGTAAAATCTTATTTTCTCTAACATCCTAGAGGATGCTGGGGACTCCGTAAGGACCATGGGGATTATACCAAAGCTCCCAAACAGGCGGGAGAGTGCGGATGACTCTGCAGCACCGATTGAGCAAACATGAGGTCCTCCTCAGCCAGGGTATCAAACTTGTAGAATTTTGCAAAAGTGTTTGAACCCGACCAAGTAGCAGCTCGACACAGCTGTAGTGCCGAGACCCCTCGGGCAGCCGCCCAAGAAGAGCCCACCTTCCTAGTGGAATGGGCCTTGACCGATTTTGGTAACCACAAACCAGCCGTAGAATGCGCTTGCTGAATCGTGTTAAAAATCCAGCGAGCAATAGTTTGCTTTGTAGCAGGGGCACCAATCTTGTTGGATGCATACAGGACAAACAGCGCTTCAGTTTTCCTGACTCTAGCCGTTCTGGCTACGTAAATTTTCAAAGCCCTGACCACATCAAGTAACTCGGAATCCTCCAAGTCACGTGTAGCCACAGGCACCACAATAGGTTGGTTCATATGAAAAGATGAAACCACTTTTGGCAGAAATTGCGAACGGGTCCACAATTCTGCTCTAACCAAATGGAAAATCAAATAGGGGCTTTTATGTGACAAAGCCGCTAATTCAGACACTCGCCTAGCCGAAGCAAAGGCTAATAACATGACCACCTTCCACGTGAGATATTTCAACTCCACCGTTTTAAGTGGTTCAAACCAGTGTGACTTCAGGAAACTTAACACCACGTTAAGATCCCAAGGTGCCACCGGAGGCACAAAAGGAGGCTGAATATGCAGCACTCCCTTTACAAACGTCTGAACTTCTGGGAGAGAAGCCAATTCTTTTTGCAAGAAAATGGATAGGGCCGAAATCTGGACCTTAATGGAACCTAATTTAAGGCCTAAATTCACTCCAGTTTGTAGGAAGTGAAGGAAACGGCCCAGATGGAATTCTTCCGTAGGAGCATTCTTGGTCTCACACCGAGAAACATATTTTCGCCATATACGGTGATAATGTTTTGCTGTTACTTCCTTCCTAGCCTTTATCAGCGTAGGGATAACCTCAACCGGAATGCCTTTTTCTGCTAGGATCCGGCGTTCAACCGCCATGCCGTCAAACGCAGCCGCGGTAAGTCTTGGAACAGACAGGGTCCCTGTTGCAACAGGTCCTGTCTTAGAGGAAGAGGCCACGGATCTTCTGTGAGCAGTTCCTGCAGATCTGGATACCAGGTCCGTCTTGGCCAATCTGGAACAATGAGGATTGTTCTCACTCTTTTTCTTCTTATTATCCTCAACACCTTTGGTATGAGAGGAAGAGGAGGAAACACATAGACTGACCGCAACACCCACGGTGTCACTAGGGTGTCTACCGCTACTGCCTGAGGGTCTCTTGACCTGGCGCAATACCTCTGTAGCTTTTTGTTGAGGCGGGACGCCATCATGTCTATCTGTGGCAGTTCCCACCAACTCACAATCTGTGCGAAGACTTCTGGATGAAGTCCCCACTCTCCCGGGTATAGGTCGTGTCTGCTGAGGAAGTCCGCTTCCCAGTTGTCCACTCCCGGAATGAACACTGCTGACAGTGAGCTTACATGATTCTCCGCCCAAGGAAGAATTCTGGTGGCTTCCGCCATTGCCACTCTGCTCCTTGTGCCGCCTTGGCGGTTTACATGAGCCACTGCGGTGATGTTGTCTGACTGGATCAGAACTGGTTGGTCGCGAAGTAAGGTCTCCGCTTGACGTAGGGCGTTGTATATGGCCCTCAGCTCCAGGATGTTGATGTGAAGACAAGTCTCTTGACTTGACCAAAGACCCTGGAAATTTCTTCCCTGTGTGACTGCTCCCCAACCTCGGAGGCTTGCGTCCGTGGTCACCAGGATCCAGTCCTGAATGCCGAATCTGCGGCCCTCGAGAAGGTGAGCACTCTGCAGCCACCACAGTAGTGACACCTTGGCCCTGGGGGACAGGGTGATCAACCGATGCATCTGAAGATATGACCCGGACCACTTGTCCAGTAGGTCCCATTGGAAAGTGCTCCCATGGAACCTGCCGAAGGGAATGGCCTTGTATGACGCCACCATCTTTCCCAGGACTCGAGTGCAATGATGCACTGACACCTGTTTTGGTTTCAATAGGTTCTTGACCAGAGTCATGAGTTCCTTGGCCTTCTCTATCGGGAGATAAACCCTCTTCTGGTCCGTGTCCAGAATCATGCCCAAGAAGGGTAGACGAGTCGTAGGAACCAACTGCGACTTTGGAATATTGAGAATCCAGCCGTGTCGTTGTAACACTTTCAGTGAAAGAGATATGCTGTTCAGCAACTGCTCTCTTGATCTCGCTTTTATGAGGAGATCGTCCAAGTAGGGTATAATTGTGACTCCTTGCTTCCGCAGCAGCACCATCATTTCCGCCATTACCTTGGTGAAAATCCTCGGGGCCGTTGAGAGACCAAACGGCAACGTCTGAAATTGGTAATGACAACCCTGTACCGCAAATCTTAGGTACGCCTTATGAGGTGGATAAATGGGGACATGAAGGTACGCATCCTTTATGTCCAGTGACACCATAAAATCCCCCC
Source organism: Pseudophryne corroboree (assembly GCF_028390025.1). NCBI lineage: Eukaryota > Metazoa > Chordata > Amphibia > Anura > Myobatrachidae > Pseudophryne > Pseudophryne corroboree. Next base: position 716,272,417 of record NC_086445.1, read on the forward strand.
CTTCCAGGCTTGCGATGACCGCTCTTAGCGATTCCATCTTGAACTTGAACCTTTTCAAGTATAGGTTCAGAGATTTTAAATTCAATATGGGTCTGACCGAACCGTCCAGTTTCGGGACTACAAACATGGTCGAATAATAACCCCTTCCCTGTTGAAGGAGGGGAACCTTGACCACCACCTGCTGAAGATACAATTTTTGTATTGCGTTTAACACTATTTCCCTCTCTTGGGGGGAAGATGGTAGGGCCGATTTGAAATACCGGCGAGGAGGCACCTCTTCGAATTCCAGCTTGTAACCCTGAGACACAATTTCTATTGCCCAAGGATCCACCTGGGAGTGAACCCACATGTGGCTGAAATTGCGAAGACGTGCCCCCACCGGGCCCGACTCCGCCAGTGGAGCCCCAGCATCATGCGGTGGATTTTGCAGAGGCCGGTGAGGACTTCTGTTCCTGGGAACTAGCTGTGTTGTGCAGCTTCTTTCCTCTGGCAAGAAAGGACGCACCTCGGACTTTGTTTCTTTGTGAACGAAAAGGACTGCATTTGATAATGCGGTGCTCTCTTAGGCTGTGAGGGAACATAAGGCAAAAAAATTGACTTTCCAGCTGTAGCTGTGGAGACCAGGTCCGAGAGACCTTCCCCGAACAATTCCTCACCCCTGTAAGGTAAAAATAAGAATTTACTCACCGGTAATTCTATTTCTCGTAGTCCGTAGTGGATGCTGGGAACTCCGTAAGGACCATGGGGAATAGACGGGTATAGCATTAAACGATTTAGTGCGTACACACTGAACATTATTGTTCAACGATAACATTCAGTGACGTCACCGCTGGCATTCCCGAACATGCAGTGCAGCTCTACATTGGCGGGTTGAGCTGCATGTCAGCTCAATATTGGTGATCACTGAACGGCGTACAGGAGCGCGCATCATTCACCAATATTACCCCATACACACTGGACGATTTCAACCTAAAAATAAACGATAACATTTGAGTCATTGTCGTTACATTTTAAGGCTGAAATCGCCTAGTGTGTACCCCCCTTATGTCAAGTTTTCTCAGACAATACAGATGCACGCGTTGCCAATAGTAACCAATCATTGTAACCAATCAGCTTGCAGTTAGCATTTTATAGAAGCGGGGTAAAATACGCTCCCCCCCCCCATGTACTATAGCTTCTCTCCTCCGTGTCAGCCCTGCTGCCTCCGCCCTGGGTATAGGGAGCCGCTTACCTCGGTGGTACCGCACCGCCTCCAGCTGGGTCTCCATGCAAGCCGGGGCCCGCACCGGGCTCTGCCAAGGGCTTTCCTTGCTCATCTCTCCTGCACGTGTGGCTCAGACACCACACCGGCTGCCGCGTCCTTCCCAGCTAGCACCGCGAACGCTGACAACCCCCCCCGAGGCCTCCCACTACTTCCCAAAACCACGCCCCCTTATTCCCGCACAGCGCCGCCAGGGAAAACATACGCCAGCGGCCACAAATCCATCATTTATAATAGCGTCAGTGCACGGCGTACACATGGCCAACACTGGGACTTGTAGTGCAGTTGCGCGTGCAGTTATTGCTGAGGGCTTCGCCAATAGTTCCCTGACTTAAGATGGCGGATTTACAGCACGCGCAGCGTCCCCTGCCTGGCGTCTGCGCTGAGTGGGCGTGTCTGGCGCCATCTTGGTTCTTTGGTCGCTGTCAGGGACACTGAGGACACCGGAGTGACCGGAGGAGGCTGCCCCCATATCTGCAGAGCACCAGCACACAGAGCCGGTATCATGCTTTCAAGGGTCGCCCTGATCTCGGGTGAGTGACTGGGGTGAGCTATGTCTGCCACCCGCTGGCTTCACCTTGGCGCTTCATAGGCCTCGGCAGCCGGCGATGTCCTCATGCAGTGCCCTCGCCCCGGAGCAGACGGTCAGCGTGCTGCTTGCCCTCACCTGCGCCTCTTGTTCATTCACATGTATGTTACATGTACGTAGTGTGTGCTCCTTTACGGCGCTCCATGTTCTCCCTACGTGGGAGCCCTGTACAGCCTATGCTGTAACCCAGTCAGTGCAGTCAGCCATTTCTGGCATACATTAGGCTTACTAATGATATCCAAGGAGCAGGCACAGTGTGTCTGTGCACTACAAGTACCAGTACAGTATGCATTAGCAGGGCATGCTTGGGTGTGTACGTCTCCTGCATCAGATGGGTGCATGCCCCGAGGACTGATATTTCAATGCCGCCACAGTAGGAACTCTCCATACTTCTCTTAAGGGGATATATGTACGATCTCTGTATTCATAATGTCGAAGAATAGATACCCTGTTATACTGAGCACGGCATGCAGACACGCTAATATTGTCACTTTAAGATTTATAACCATGTGGACTTTATAACTTTAAACATGACACTTTATCCCCATGTTAAAAGTGCTAAATCTGACACTGTCAGTATGCTTTATAATGTATTAGCATGTCCTGTCCCAGTTCTAATAGTCAACATTGTAAATGTCAAAAATACTTGCAGAATCCCTGGAAAGTAAGTGAAACAACGCATGGAATTACATTGTCTGCTTTTAGTAGGATTACTGCACTTTATATTGGGTTGGTTTTTGTATTGGCTGAGCCTGGTTTACTGTGTACTAATGATGACCTTGCAGGTGTTGCTGTGTGTGTGCTTTCAGAGGTTACATCTGCTTTATGTCTACATAGCTGCAAAAAGTTATGCCGTAATGATGTGAAATGCTTTTGCTTCAAATAAGAATGAAAGGGATGACAATTGGAAGGCAATATCAGTCCATTTACCAATGACCTTATTAGATAATATGAAGGTTATGCTTTCATGTTCTGGGCACTTTCTGAAAGGTCTAATATAGACTACAGAAAATGCCATGGCATGTTGTCCGGTGGTAATGACGGACATACAGGTGTGGTCGCAAAAGATTGAAAATTACCCTAAGGCATAGGTCTACAAACTCTGTCCTCATTATCCCACACAGTGCATGTTTTGCAGGTAACCCAGCAGGTGCACAGTTGTATTAATTACAGACACATTTCTCTGACGTCCTAGTGGATGCTGGGACTCCGTCAGGACCATGGGGATTAGCGGCTCCGCAGGAGACAGGGCACAAAAATAAAAGCTTTAGGACTAGGTGGTGTGCACTGGCTCCTCCTCCAAGCCTCAGTTAGGTTTTTGTGCCCGTCCGAGCAGGGTGCAATCTAGGTGGCTCTCCTAAAGAGCTGCTTAGAAAAAGTTATTAGGTTTTTTATTTTCAGTGAGTCCTGCTGGCAACAGGCTCACTGCAACGAGGGACTTAGGGGAGAAGAAGTGAACTCACCTGCGTGCAGGATGGATTGGCTTCTTAGGCTACTGGACACCATTAGCTCCAGAGGGATCGAACACAGGCCCAGCCATGGAGTCCGGTCCCGGAGCCGCACCGCCGACCCCCTTGCAGATGCCGAAAAGTGAAGAGGTCCAGAAACCGGCGGCAGAAGACTTTTCAGTCTTCATGAGGTAGCGCACAGCACTGCAGCTGTGCGCCATTGTTGTCAGCACACTTCACACCAGCGGTCACTGAGGGTGCAGGGCTCTGGGGGGGGCGCCCTGGGCAGCAATGATAATACCTTGTTCTGGCTAAAAATACATCACATATAGCCCCTGTGGCTATATGGATGTATTTAACCCCTGCCAGGTCTCACAAACACCGGGAGAAGAGCCCGCCGAAATAGGGGGCGGGGCCTATCTCCTCAGCACACAGCGCCATTTTCCTGCACAGCTCCGCTGCGAGGAAGGCTCCCAGGACTCTCCCCTGCACTGCACTACAGAAACAGGGTAAAAAAACAGAGAGGGGGCACTTTTTTGGCGATATTGATATATTAAGCTGCTATAAAGGAAACAACACTTCTGTAGGGTTGTTCCTATATATTTATAGCGCTTGGGTGTGTGCTGGCAAACTCTCCCTCTGTCTCCCCAAAGGGCTAGTGGGGTCCTGTCTTTGATAAGAGCATTCCCTGTGTGTCGGTACGTGTGTGTCGACATGTATGAGGACGATGTTGGTGTGGAGGCGGAGCAATTGCCGGTAATGGTGATGTCACCCCCTAGGGAGTCGACACCGGAATGGATGGCTTTGTTTATGGAATTACGTGATAATGTCAGCACGTTACAAAAATCAGTTGACGACATGAGACGGCCGGCAAACCAGTTAGTACCTGTCCAGGCGTCTCAGACACCGTCAGGGGCTGTAAAACGCCCTTTACCTCAGTCGGTCGACACAGACCCAGACACGGACACCGAATCTAGTGTCGACGGTGAAGAAACAAACGTATTTTCCAGTAGGGCCACACGTTATATGATCACGGCAATGAAGGAGGCTTTGCATATCTCTGATACTGCAAGTACCACAAAAAGGGGTATTATGTGGGGTCTGAAAAAAACTACCTGTAGTTTTTCCTGAATCAGAGGAATTGAATGAAGTGTGTGATGAAGCGTGGGTTAACCCCGATAGAAAACTGCTAATTTCAAAGAAGTTATTGGCATTATATCCTTTCCCGCCAGAGGTTAGGGCGCGATGGGAAACACCCCCTAGGGTGGATAAGGCACTCACACGCTTATCAAAACAAGTGGCGTTACCGTCTCCTGAAACGGCCGCCCTCAAGGATCCAGCTGATAGGAGGCTGGAAACTACCCTGAAAAGTATATACACTCATACTGGTGTTATACTGCGACCAGCCATCGCCTCTGCATGGATGTGCAGTGCTGGGGTGGTTTGGTCGGATTCCCTGACTGAAAATATTGATACCCTGGATAGGGACAGTATTTTATTGACTATAGAGCAATTAAAGGATGCTTTTCTTTATATGCGAGATGCACAGAGAGATATTTGCACTCTGGCATCAAGAGTAAGTGCGATGTCCATATCTGCCAGACAGAAGCCCTCCCCGGCTTCTACAAAGGCGTCAGCATGACGCTGGGACCTTACAAGCAGACTCAGGGGCGGTGGGGGGTCGCCTCAAACATTTCAGCGCACAGTGGGCTCACTCGCAGGTGGACCCCTGGATCCTGCAGGTAGTATCTCAGGGTTACAGGTTGGAATTCGAGAAGTCTCCCCCTCGCCGGTTCCTAAAGTCTGCTCTGCCAACGTCTCCCTCAGACAGGGCGACGGTATTGGAAGCCATTCACAAGCTGTATTCTCAGCAGGTGATAGTCAAGGTACCCCTCCTACAACAGGGAAAGGGGTATTATTCCACACTATTTGTGGTACCGAAGCCGGACGGCTCGGTAAGACCTATTCTAAATCTGAAATCTTTGAACCTGTACATACAAAAATTCAAGTTCAAGATGGAGTCACTCAGAGCAGTGATAGCGAATCTGGAAGAAGGGGACTTTATGGTGTCCCTGGACATCAAGGATGCTTACCTGCATGTCCCAATTTGCCCTTCACATCAAGGGTACCTCAGGTTCGTGGTGCAAAACTGTCATTATCAGTTTCAGACGCTGCCGTTTGGATTGTCCACGGCACCTCTGGTCTTTACCAAGGTAATGGCCGAAATGATGTTTCTTCTGCGAAGAAAAGGCGTATTAATTATCCCTTACTTGGACGATCTCCTGATGAGGGCAAGGTCCAGAGAACAGCTGGGGGACGTAGTAGCACTAACCCAAGTAGTGCTGCAACAGCACGGGTGGATTCTGAATTTTCCAAAATCTCAATTGACCCCGACGACACGTCTGCTGTTCCTGGGAATGATTCTGGACACGGTTCAGAAAAAGGTGTTTCTTCCGGAGGAGAAAGCCAGGGAGTTATCCGAACTTGTCAGGAACCTCCTAAAACCAGGAAAAGTGTCTGTGCATCAATGCACAAGAGTCCTGGGAAAAATGGTGGCTTCTTACGAAGCGATTCCATTCGGCAGATTCCACGCACAAACTTTTCAGTGGGATCTGCTGGACAAATGGTCCGGATCGCATCTGCAGATGCATCAGCGGATAACTTTGTCTCCACGGACAAGGGTGTCTCTTCTGTGGTGGTTGCAGAGTGCTCGTCTGTTAGAGGGCCGCAGATTCGGCATACAGGACTGGGTCCTGGTGACCACGGATGCCAGTCTGAGAGGCTGGGGAGCGGTCACACAGGGAAGAAACTTCCAGGGAGTGTGGTCAAGCCTGGAGATGTCTCTTCACATAAATATACTGGAGCTAAGAGCGATTTACAATGCTCTAAGCCTGGCAAAACCCCTGCTTCAGGGTCAGCCGGTGTTGATCCAGTCGGACAACATCACGGCAGTCGCCCACGTAAACAGACAGGGCGGCACAAGAAGCAGGAGGGCAATGGCAGAAGCTGCAAGGATTCTTCGCTGGGCGGAAGATCATGTGATAGCACTGTCAGCAGTGTTCATTCCGGGAGTGGACAACTGGGAAGCGGACTTCCTCCGCAGACACGATCTACACCCGGGAGAGTGGGGACTTCATCCAGAAGTCTTCCACATGATTGTGAACCGTTGGGAAAAACCAAAGGTGGATATGATGGCGTCCCGCCTCAACAAAAAACTGGACAGGTATTGCGCCAGGTCAAGAGACCCTCAGGCAATAGCTGTGGACGCTCTGGTAACACCGTGGGTGTTCCAGTCAGTGTATGTGTTTCCTCCTCTGCCTCTCATACCAAAAGTACTGAGAATTATACGGCAAAGGGGAGTAAGAACGATACTCGTGGCTCCGGATTGGCCAAGAAGAACTTGGTACCCGGAACTTCAGGAGATGCTCACGGAAGATCCGTGGCCTCTACCTCTAAGACGGGACCTGCTTCAGCAGGGACCGTGTCTATTCCAAGACTTACCGCGGCTGCGTTTGACGGCATGGCGGTTGAACGCCGAATTCTAAGGGAAAAAGGCATTCCGGAAGAGGTCATCCCTACCCTGGTAAAAGCCAGGAAGGAGGTGACTGCACAACATTATCACCGCATTTGGAGAAAATATGTTGCGTGGTGTGAGGCCAGGAAGGCCCCGACGGAGGAATTTCAACTGGGTCGATTCCTACATTTCCTGCAAACAGGATTGTCTATGGGCCTCAAATTAGGGTCCATTAAGGTTCAAATTTCGGCCCTGTCGATTTTCTTCCAGAAAGAATTGGCTTCAGTTCCTGAAGTCCAGACTTTTGTAAAAGGAGTACTACATATACAGCCCCCGGTTGTGCCCCCAGTGGCTCCGTGGGATCTTAATGTAGTTTTGGATTTTCTCAAATCCCATTGGTTTGAGCCACTCAAATCGGTGGATTTGAAATATCTTACATGGAAAGTAACCATGCTACTGGCCCTGGCTTCAGCCAGGAGAGTGTCAGAATTGGCGGCTTTATCGTATAAAAGCCCATATCTGATTTTCCATTCGGACAGGGCAGAACTGCGGACGCGTCCTCAGTTTCTGCCTAAGGTGGTTTCAGCGTTTCACCTGAACCAGCCGATTGTGGTGCCTGCGGCTACTAGCGATTTGGAGGATTCCAAGTTGCTGGACGTTGTCAGGGCATTGAAAATATATATTTCAAGGACGGCTGGAGTCAGAAAATCTGACTCGCTGTTTATACTGTATGCACCCAACAAGCTGGGTGCTCCTGCTTCTAAGCAGACGATTGCTCGTTGGATTTGTAGCACAATTCAACTTGCACATTCTGTGGCAGGCCTACCACAGCCTAAATCTATCAAGGCCCATTCCACAAGGAAGGTGGGCTCATCTTGGGCGGCTGCCTGAGGGGTCTCGGCATTACAACTCTGCCGAGCAGCTACGTGGTCGGGGGAGAACACGTTTGTAAAATTCTACAAATTTGATACCCTGGCTAAAGAGGACCTGGAGTTCTCTCATTCGGTGCTGCAGAGTCATCCGCACTCTCCCGCCCGTTTGGGAGCTTTGGTATAATCCCCATGGTCCTGACGGAGTCCCAGCATCCACTAGGACGTCAGAGAAAATAAGATTTTACTTACCGATAAATCTATTTCTCGTAGTGCGGATTGTCTGCAATACTTGTACATAGTTATTGTTACAAAAAAATCGGGTTGTTATTGTTGTGAGCCGTCTGTTCAGAGGCTCCTACGTTTGTCATACTGTTAACTGGGTTCAGATCACAAGTTGTACGGTGTGATTGGTGTGGCTGGTATGAGTCTTACCCGGGATTCAAAATCCTTCCTTATTGTGTACGCTCGTCCGGGCACAGTATCCTAACTGAGGCTTGGAGGAGGGTCATAGGGGGAGGAGCCAGTGCACACCACCTAGTCCTAAAGCTTTTATTTTTGTGCCCTGTCTCCTGCGGAGCCGCTAATCCCCATGGTCCTGACGGAGTCCCAGCATCCACTACGGACTACGAGAAATAGATTTATCGGTAAGTAAAATCTTATTTTTCAAAGGTCCGCAGGTGGAGTTAATTATTTTACTTGTGATTCTGTGAGGAGACCTGCAAAACATGCACTGTGTGGGGTAATGACTGAGTTTGCAGACCTATGCCCTAAGGCAGGCATTCCCAACCGCTGTCCTCAAGGCACACCAACAGTGCAGGTTTTAGTGATATCCAGGCTTCAGCACAGATGGTTAAATCAAAATAACTGAGCTACTAATTGTCACCTGTGTTAAAGCCTGGATATCACTAAAACCAGGACTGTTAGGGCAGCGTTTCTCAAGGCACACTAAGGTAATATACTTCTGTCGATAGATGGGGAGGTTCAACACAGCAGCTAGATGTAAAAGGGGTTGGTCAGACCCCGACTACGGTAAGTGAGCAAAATAGAGCATACAGCGCTAAAAGGTCACATATGAGATAAGTAGGTCATAACAAAATACTAATTTAATTAAATATTAAAACAATAATACACAATCAATATAAATATAAACACACATAATATATATTAAAACTCAAAGAATAATGAATGTGCTATTCCCATTGAGATATCATAAAGATCAGGAAGAATTTAGCAGACCTGTTCCATAAAAGCAGTCCCCTTAGTCACGTAGGACCTATGCATATGAACCGTGTGTGATTGTTACCACAAGAGTATAGTTCAAGGTGTTTAAGCGGTATGGCGTCCCGCAAGATGGTGTTCCCTTGAATTATGTTTTGAAGAAACTTCCATGGTGTAGGTAGATCCCTCCAGCAGAGGTTCAGTTGGTAAAGTGGCAGGGGACTTGGTCCAGGTCTTGGTCTTCTGTTAGAATAAGTCCATGGGAACAGGCAGAAACGGCAGCTTTCAGCAACGTGTTTCTTTGCGTTCACGCAGCTTTTTCAAAACATCATTCAAGGGACCGCCATCTTGTGGGACGCCATGCCGCTTAAACGCCTTGAACTATACTCTTGTGGTAACTATCACACACGGTTCATATTGCCCGAAGCATGGCGAGGTGCACTAATTGGGGTTCCCGGTCACTGTACAGAGAAAACGACACCAACAAAACATAATAAAACTCATGCCGACCTAAAGACCCTGTTGACCTAGTTACTGTCGACCAATAGTGGTCGATCTGCACACTGTCGACCCTCCATAACACACCCTTATAAAATGAGAAGGCCTATCTTCAAGAAAGTACTTGGTTTTGCCATTGAGGTGTTTTTCTCTCAGTTGTTAATAAGCCAGCTATTGTGTGTATGGCAAGAGATTACTATATATTACATAGCACCATTGTGAGAGAATTATTATTCAATTTTATTTATAGGGCGCCACAAGTGTTTCGCAGCACCGTACAGGGAGACACAACTTAGCATTACAGTAAATAAATAACAGAAATAGAGTACGGGTAACAAAGAGCACCACAATTCTCAAAACATAATACAGCTAAGATGTAAGTAGCGAGGGAGTAATCATTGTACTATTTGGGGCTGGCGGCCATAGATAGAGAAGAGCCTTTACCAGCAGGAGAAAAAGTGGTTAAAGATGGTCGCTGAGTAGGAGAGAGAGAGCTGCGAGTGAAATGTGTCGAGAAGAGGGCTTTGAAAACAAGAGGAAAAAGGGCCCTGCTCTGAAGAGCTAACAATCTAGTGAGAAGGGGTGACAGACAGATGCCATGAGGCGCAAGCGGGAGGTAGCCTGATGGTAAGCAAAGCAGAGATGTTCAAGGCATGAGGCAGGGAAATGGAGGAGCAGCCTCAGGACTAGGTTATGCATTGGAAGGGTACGCTTTGATGAATAGGTGGGTTTTCAGTGCCCGTTGGAAGCTTTGCAAGGTCGCGGGGAGTCTAATGGAGCAGGGGAGCGCATTCCACTGAAGGGGTGCAGCACAGGCAAAATCTTGAACTCGTGCATGGGAAGCAGTGACCAGGGCAGAGGAGAGGCGACGGTCATTGGCCGACCGTAGTGGGTGGGAGTATGAAGGGAGAGGAGGTTGGAGATGTAGGGAGCAGTGGAATTAGAGATGGCCTTGTATGTGAGGGTGAGGAGTTTGAAGAGTATTTTGTAGGGGAATGGGAGCCAGTGTAGATTTTGTCGCAGGGGAGTGGCAAATGTGGAGCGGCGGCAGAGGAAGATAAGCCTAGCTGCGGAGTTGAGGGCAGATTGGAGGGGTGCGAGATGGGAGCAAGTGAGGCCAGTGAGGAGAACATTGCAGTAGTCGAGTCGTGAGATGACCAGTGCTTGGATGTTAAGTTTAGTTGCACTCTGGGAGAGAAATGGCTGATGCGAGCAATGTTGCGTAGCTGGAACCGACAGGATTGCGCCAGAGCTTGGATGTGTGGGGTGCAAAGGAGAGGGAGGAGTCAAGAGTGATGCCCAGGCAGCGGAGTTGGGGAATGGGGGAGATGATGGTGTTGGAATAAACTGATACAGTAAATAAATTGTGTATACGTAGCATCATTTTGTGAAGTTTCTAATGCTTTTCCTTTGTTTGCAGCCTCTTCTTTGAAGAAATCTGCTCCTCTCACAGTGTGGTAAGTACAGCAGTAAAATCTATGCAGAAATTGTAAGCATGCTCGCACCACAGGGACATATTTCAGCCAGTCAGATACCTTAAAGCAGGAAACTAGATAACTTTTCAAGGTGCAAATCATTAGGTGCCACTCCTAAAATAGAGAGCCACCTGGTTCTCAAAAAGCAACCACTGGTATACAAAAAAGGATGTAAAAGATAGGCACACAATCTGGCCAGTCCTTAAGCAATCAAAATAATCCACCAATGTTACTCCACAGTATGGTTCCACATGTAACAGGGGGAAAAAAAAAACATCTGGTAAAATGTAATAGCCTGCGTGAAGCACGTAGTCCTGCAACAGCCTGTTTCTGGCGGGCTGTTAAATTTTACCCGTAATCCTGCATACACTGTAAAGGTTCCTTTACTGTGTAAATAAGCTTATAGAAAGTGCTTCCCAGGACACCCAATCCCGATAAAACGTTAAATTATCAATAAAACCGTGTATGTACTGTCAAAGTCGGAAAAATATCATGCTTCACATTGCCTTGTACTAACCCCAATGCACGTGCCCGCTGCTCGCGCACCGACTCCCCCGTGCGTACGCATCCCCTCAGGTTGCGTAAGGGACGCTCCGACGACGCCTGCGCACGGAGATGTGTATTTACGGCGGTGTTTGTGAGCGACTAGCGAGCGACTCGATCGCAACATATTTAACCAATATAATGTGTTTTGTAGATATTAATTCCCCTTAACAATATCAGCAAGTATGGTAAGTTTAAAACTTCTTGGACCTGAGAGATTCCTCTTTACATGCTAGAAAGGCTCAGACAAAGGTTGGAAGGTAGTGTTTAGTATCCAACTGTAGGGTATTAAAAGGGTATTATGCCTATGATAGTTAGGATAGATTTGCATATTCCTACGCATAGTTATGCGCAGAAGTAGAAAATAAGATTAATTGTATTCCGAATAAATTACACATAAGTGCAGGGTAGGTGAATGGAATTCAGTCATTTCTTTCCCACAGACTGAATACAATAGCCTTATTTACACTAAGCTTTGAGATTCTATGAAGAGGGCTTACACCTTTGTTTATGAATAGGACCAGGTTTCTCTCCAGAATAATGAGGGCTTAGTTGTCAATTGTCTCAACTGAAGGAGGGGACAGTGGGGTGAACAAAGCCCAGAGACAGAGTTTGTTTGGAAGATCCAAAACAATAGCTTTCCACAATATAACCAGACAAAGAGGAATTTAGAATACTAACAAGTCCTAGCCATCGCCCACTTCTTGAACTAACCAATGATCCCCGGTGCAGTACATGTCCCACCCCCTAACCAATGGAAAGAGAGCACACAGTATCTATTGTATTATGTCTTGAGCTAGTGAATAAATATAGTTTGCAATAGGTTTGGTCACACAAGACTCTGCAAGGCTTTCTCATTGATAAGCTGAGGACTGAATTCAGGTTGCGCCGGCGAAGTCATTCCCACATGTGTAAGTTTCTCTGTGACCATCTTGTTCTCCTTCTGTGTTAGCCATTTACTCTTTCTCTCTGTTATTATTTGCGATTGTGCCACTATTGTATATTCATGTCTAGTTACTCTGTGTAGATATTAATGTTAGTTTCTCTGACGTCCTAGTGGATGCTGGGACTCCGTCAGGACCATGGGGAATAGCGGCTCCGCAGGAGACAGGGCACAAAATTTAAAAGTTTGACCACTAGGTGGTGTGTACTGGCTCCTCCCCCTATGACCCTCCTCCAAGCCTCAGTTAGGTTTTTGTGCCCGTCCGAGCAGGGTGCAATCTAGGTGGCTCTCCTAAAGAGCTGCTTAGAAAAAGTTTGTTAGGTTTTTTATTTTCAGTGAGTCCTGCTGGCAACAGGCTCACTGCAACGAGGGACTTAGGGGAGAAGAAGTGAACTCACCTGCGTGCAGGATGGATTTGCTTCTTAGGCTACTGGACACTAGCTCCAGAGGGACGATCACAGGTACAGCCTGGATGGGTCACCGGAGCCGCGCCGCCGACCCCCTTGCAGATGCCGAATAAAGAAGAGGTCCAGAAACCGGCGGCAGAAGACGTCTCAGTCTTCATGAGGTAGCGCACAGCACTGCAGCTGTGCGCCATTGCTCTCCGCACACTTCACACCAGCGGTCACTGAGGGTGCAGGGCGCTGGGGGGGGCGCCCTGGGCAGCAATGTAATATACCTATTCTGGCTAAAATATATCACATATAGCCCCTGGGGCTATATGGATGTATTTAACCCCTGCCAGGTTCCAAAAAAACCGGGAGAAGAAGCCCGCCGAAAAGGGGGCGGGGCCTATTCTCCTCGGCACACAGCGCCATTTTCCTGCCCAGCTCCGCTGCGAGGAAGGCTCCCAGGACTCTCCCCTGCACTGCACTACAGAAACAGGGTAAAAACAGAGAGGGGGGGCACTTATTGGCGATATTTATAATATCTGAGCTGCTATAAAGGGAACACACTTATTAAGGTTGTCCCTATATATATTTATAGCGCTTGGGTGTGTGCTGGCAAACTCTCCCTCTGTCTCCCCAAAGGGCTAGTGGGGTCCTGTCTTCTATCAGAGCATTCCCTGTGTGTCTGCTGTGTGTCGGTACGTGTGTGTCGACATGTATGAGGACGATGTTGGCGTGGAGGCGGAGCAATTGCCTGTAATGGTGATGTCACCCCCTAGGGAGTCGACACCAGAATGGATGGCTTTGTTTATGGAATTACGGGATAGTGTCAGCACGCTACAAAAGTCGGTTGACGACATGAGACAGCCGGCAAACCAGTTAGTACCTGTCCAGGCGTCTCAGACACCGTCAGGGGCTGTAAAACGCCCTTTACCTCAGTCGGTCGACACAGACCCAGACACTGACACTGAATCCAGTGTCGACGGTGAAGAAACAAACGTATTTTCCAGTAGGGCCACACGTTATATGATCACGGCAATGAAGGAGGCTTTGCATATCTCTGATACTGCAAGTACCACAAAAAGGGGTATTATGTGGGGTGTGAAAAAACTACCGTTAGTTTTTCCTGAATCAGAGGAACTGAATGAAGTGTGTGATGAAGCGTGGGTTACCCCAGATAGAAAACTGCTAATTTCAAAGAAGTTATTGGCATTATACCCTTTCCCGCCAGAGGTTAGGGTGCGCTGGGAAACACCTCCTAGGGTGGATAAGGCGCTCACACGCTTATCAAAGCAAGTGGCGTTACCGTCTCCTGATACGGCCGCCCTCAAGGATCCAGCTGATAGGAGGCTGGAGAATACATTAAAAAGTATATACACACATACGGGTGTTATACGGAGACCAGCAATCGCCTCAGCCTGGATGTGCAGTGCTGGCGTGGCTTGGTCGGAGTCACTGTCTGAAAATATTGATACCCTGGATAGGGACAGTATTTTACTGACTATAGAGCAGTTAAAGGATGCATTTCTTTATATGCGAGATGCACAGAGAGATATTTGCACTCTGGCATCAAGAGTAAGTGCGATGTCCATATCTGCCAGACAGAAGCCCTCCCCGGCTTCTACAAAGGCGTCAGCATGACGCTGGGACCTTACAAGCAGACTCCGGGGCGGTGGGGGGTCGCCTCAAACATTTCAGCGCACAGTGGGCTCACTCGCAGGTGGACCCCTGGATCCTGCAGGTAGTATCTCAGGGTTACAGGTTGGAATTCGAGAAGTCCCCTCCTCGCCGTTTCCTAAAGTCTGCTTTGCCAACGTCTCCCTCCGACAGGGCGACGGTATTGGAGGCCATTCACAAGCTGTATTCTCAGCAGGTGATAGTCAAGGTACCCCTCCTACAACAGGGACAGGGGTATTACTCCACGCTATTTGTGGTACCGAAGCCGGACGGCTCGGTAAGACCGATTCTAAATCTAAAATCTCTGAACCTGTACATACAAAAATTCAAGTTCAAGATGGAGTCACTCAGAGCAGTGATAGCGAATCTGGAAGAAGGGGATTTTATGGTGTCCTTGGACATCAAGGATGCTTACCTTCATGTTCCAATTTGTCCTTCACACCAAGGGTACCTCAGGTTCGTGGTCCAAAACTGTCATTATCAGTTTCAGACGCTGCCGTTTGGATTGTCCACGGCACCCCGGGTCTTTACCAAGGTAATGGCCGAAATGATGATCCTCCTTCGAAGAGAAGGCGTCTTAATTATCCCTTACTTGGACGATCTCCTGATAAGGGCAAGATCCAGAGAACAGCTGGAGGTCGGAGTAGCACTAACCCAAGCAGTGCTCCAACAACACGGGTGGATTCTGAATTTTCCAAAATCCCAACTGATCCCGACGACACGTCTGTTGTTCCTAGGGATGATTCTGGACACTGTTCAGAAAAAGGTATTTCTTCCGGAGGAGAAAGCCAGGGAGTTATCCGATCTAGTCAGGAACCTCCTAAAACCAGGAAAAGTATCTGTGCATCAATGCACAAGAGTCCTGGGAAAAATGGTAGCTTCTTACGAAGCGATTCCATTCGGCAGATTCCATGCACGAACTTTTCAGTGGGATCTGCTGGACAAATGGTCCGGATCGCATCTGCAGATGCATCAGCGGATAAAATTGTCCACAAGGACAAGAGTGTCTCTGCTATGGTGGTTGCAGAGTGCTCATCTGTTAGAGGGCCGCAGATTCGGCATACAGAGCTGGGTCCTAGTGACCACGGATGCCAGCCTGAGAGGCTGGGGAGCGGTCACACAGGGAAGAAACTTCCAGGGCGTGTGGTCAAGCCTGGAGACGTCTCTTCACATAAATATACTGGAGCTAAGAGCAATCTACAATGCTCTAAGCCTGGCAAAACCTCTGCTTCAGGGTCAGCCGGTGTTGATTCAGTCGGACAACATCACGGCAGTCGCCCACGTAAACAGACAGGGCGGCACAAGAAGCAGGAGGGCAATGGCAGAAGCTGCAAGGATTCTCCGCTGGGCAGAAAATCATGTGTTAGCACTGTCAGCTGTGTTCATCCCGGGAGTGGACAACTGGGAAGCAGACTTCCTCAGCAGACACGATCTGCACCCGGGAGAGTGGGGACTTCATCCAGAAGTCTTCCACATGATTGTGGTCCATTGGGAAAGACCAATGGTGGACATGATGGCGTCCCGCCTCAACAAAAAACTGGACAGGTATTGCGCCAGGTCAAGAGACCCTCAGGCAATAGCTGTAGACGCTCTGGTAACACCATGGGTGTACCAGTCAGTGTATGTGTTTCCTCCTCTGCCTCTCATACCAAAAGTACTGAGAATTATACGGCAAAGGGGAGTAAGAACGATACTCGTGGCTCCGGATTGGCCAAGAAGAACTTGGTACCCGGAACTTCAGGAGATGCTCACGGAAGATCCGTGGCCTCTACCTCTAAGACGGGACCTGCTTCAGCAGGGACCGTGTCTATTCCAAGACTTACCGCGGCTGCGTTTGACGGCATGGCGGTTGAACGCCGAATCCTAAGGGAAAAAGGCATTCCGGAAGAGGTCATCCCTACCCTGGTAAAAGCCAGGAAGGAGGTGACTGCACAACATTATCACCGCATTTGGAGAAAATATGTTGCGTGGTGTGAGGCCAGGAAGGCCCCGACGGAGGAATTTCAACTGGGTCGATTCCTACATTTCCTGCAAACAGGATTGTCTATGGGCCTCAAATTAGGGTCCATTAAGGTTCAAATTTCGGCCCTGTCGATTTTCTTCCAGAAAGAATTGGCTTCAGTTCCTGAAGTCCAGACTTTTGTAAAAGGAGTACTACATATACAGCCCCCGGTTGTGCCCCCAGTGGCACCGTGGGATCTTAATGTAGTTTTGGATTTTCTCAAATCCCATTGGTTTGAGCAACTCAAATCGGTGGATTTGAAATATATTACATGGAAAGTAACCATGCTACTGGCCCTGGCTTCAGCCAGGAGAGTGTCAGAATTGGCGGCTTTATCGTATAAAAGCCCATATCTGATTTTCCATTCGGACAGGGCAGAACTGCGGACGCGTCCTCACTTTCTGCCTAAGGTGGTTTCAGCGTTTCACCTGAACCAGCCTATTGTGGTGCCTGCGGCTACTAGCGATTTGGAGGATTCCAAGTTGCTGGACGTTGTCAGAGCATTGAAAATATATATTTCAAGGACGGCTGGAGTCAGAAAATCTGACTCGCTGTTTATACTGTATGCACCCAACAAGCTGGGTGCTCCTGTTTCTAAGCAGACGATTGCTCGTTGGATTTGTAGCACAATTCAACTTGCACATTCTGTGGCAGGCCTGCCACAGCCTAAATCTGTCAAGGCCCATTCCACAAGGAAGGTGGGCTCATCTTGGGCGGCTGCCCGAGGGGTCTCGGCATTACAACTCTGCCGAGCAGCTACGTGGTCAGGGGAGAACACGTTTGTAAAATTCTACAAATTTGATACCCTGGCTAAGGAGGACCTGGAGTTCTCTCATTCGGTGCTGCAGAGTCATCCGCACTCTCCCGCCCGTTTGGGAGCTTTGGTATAATCCCCATGGTCCTGACGGAGTCCCAGCATCCACTAGGACGTCAGAGAAAATAAGATTTTACTTACCGATAAATCTATTTCTCGTAGTCCGTAGTGGATGCTGGGCGCCCATCCCAAGTGCGGATTGTCTGCAATACTTGTACATAGTTATTGTTACAAAAAAATCGGGTTGTTATTGTTGTGAGCCGTCTGTTCAGAGGCTCCTACGTTTGTCATACTGTTAACTGGGTTCAGATCACAAGTTGTACGGTGTGGCTGGTATGAGTCTTACCCGGGATTCAAAATCCTTCCTTATTGTGTACGCTCGTCCGGGCACAGTATCCTAACTGAGGCTTGGAGGAGGGTCATAGGGGGAGGAGCCAGTACACACCACCTAGTGGTCAAACTTTTAAATTTTGTGCCCTGTCTCCTGCGGAGCCGCTATTCCCCATGGTCCTGACGGAGTCCCAGCATCCACTACGGACTACGAGAAATAGATTTATCGGTAAGTAAAATCTTATTTTTGTAGTGTATAAGCTGTTAACTGTACTTTTTCCCTTTTTACTTACTAATATCATCTAGTAAAGGTGTTGGAACCTTAGCAAGGAGTGTGTTTTACTAGTTATTGCAAAGGGTATTCTGAGCGTCTCATATCGCTCAAACAGCTTTTATATTATCAAGGTCTATAAGCATTATATCATTACAGTATTACAGTACTAAGGTTTTACAGTATAAGCATATCCTTTCAGTGTGTTGATAACAAGGTTTACTGAGTGTCATTCTGTGAGCGTCTGCGGCGCTCGTGTTCTCGTGGGCACAGCGTCTGCTACGCTATAAGCGTACCATTACGGTACTTCATACGCCAATTGCGTACTGAGTCTGGTACAAATATATAGTTAATGTTATAAGGTAAAGAATAGGCTTTATCAGTATCATCTGAATTCAATGTTTACAAAATATCCAAAATGCAAAAGCCCATCACTATCTTTATAATCACAGAAAACTGCAAGTATATCAAATGAGGTCCATGGTGTGTGCTAAATACAGCATGCACGGTGAAGAGGTTTTTTTTGCATAAAATAACACTTTTAGCAACCAGTATGAACAGAAAATGTAAAGATTTATGAAAATCACAGCATAACAGTGGGTAAAGCATGGCTGCTGGAAGGATGTTAAAAAGGGTGCAAAATGGAAAATAAAAACCATTGACACCAGTTTTATGTTGTCTTTTTCGTTACTTGCACACAGTGTTGCAGTCTCCTTGTTGTGATCATGTACTTTGTATCAATTTGTGTTATCCGCTAAACTTAGATATTTTTTTTTTTCCGCTCAATATCAGTGTTCTGAATACATGCAAGTCTTTTCACACTGGACAGCCTGCCCTGGCCCCTGTTCCTCCTCTACCAGAGAAGCCAGGAAAAGTTCGCCATGGGCTGATTCCTGAAGAGTTCTTTCAGTTCCTTTATCCGAAAACAGGAGTCACAGGTCAGAAACCTTGCCAGGCACATTTGTAATGTACAGTAAAGTAGCAATCCCACACAGACTTTTTTTTTTTTCTCTTTAATCATAAGTTTAGCTTTTAACGATACTTCTTAACTATCCTCTAAATCATTTTGCTCTTGGGGGCAAGCAAAATGTGTTGAATGTGCATCATATGACTGGTTTAACTCTGGTAGCCACATATATGATATGCCGGCGGATGGGATGCTGGTGGTTATATGACAGACACGGCATCCCGATGCAGGGAATCCTAACTGTTTGGGTACGTATGTTTACCCTAAACCTCCCCGCAGCTTACCACTGAGGATTCGTGGCAGAGGGCAATTGGGATGTCTGCATTCCGAGCAGTGTCGTTATCCCGAATGCCAGTATCCTGAACGGAACCAGCCCATAATCTATTAATCCTTTACTAGAAGTCTAAAGAGAAAAATGGTATATACTTGTGTTGTCATACAACTATCCTTTTTGTGCCACGTGACGTGGTTCGTGCACTCTTTTTCTACAGTGTTGCTACTGTTTTCTCAAATTTGCATCTTCGTTTACATATAGTGTACTAGGTATGTAGGCATTGGTTTTTATGTCAAAGAAATTACTAATAAATCACAGATAAAGTATAATGATGCATGGCAAAGGTCACTTACAGTATATGAAACCTTCCTTTGTTCCTTTTTAACTTTAGATTGTTCTATATATTTTTTATATTTTTTAAATCTGTACCGCTATTCTAGACTGCTACAGTAATTTATTTAAGTAAAAAAGACCCAATTTTTCCTCTTAAAATAAACTGGACCTAGCTTAAATATACAGTATTCCTTCAGTGTAGGCATATTCCTGTAATATTTATTTTATAAATTTATTTGAAGTTGTTTTTCTGTTGGTCACTTTGTCCATCTGTATCAACTAAGTCAATTGAATGACCAGTGGATATTAATGTCATTTGTCAGGTCATCTCTGATTATAACTGACATGAAATTTAGAATATTAATAGCTGAACTTGTCCTGGTGGATTTTTTATTTTCTCTAACGTCCTAGTGGATGCTGGGGACTCCGTCAGGACCATGGGGATTAGCGGCTCCGCAGGAGACAGGGCACAAAAATAAAGCTTTAGGATCAGGTGGTGTGCACTGGCTCCTCCCCCTATGACCCTCCTCCAAGCCTCAGTTAGGTTTTTGTGCCCGTCCGAGCAGGGTGCAATCTAGGTGGCTCTCATAAAGAGCTGCTTAGAAAAAGTTTTTAGGTTTTTTATTTTCAGTGAGTCCTGCTGGCAACAGGCTCACTGCATCGAGGGACTTAGGGGAGAGAAGTCAACTCACCTGCGTGCAGGATGGATTGGCTTCTTAGGCTACTGGACACCATTAGCTCCAGAGGGATCGAACACAGGCCCAGCCATGGAGTCCGGTCCCGGAGCCGCGCCGCCGACCCCCCTTGCAGATGCTGAAGATGGAAGAGGTCCAGAAGCAGGCGGCAGAAGACTTTTCAGTCTTCCTGAGGTAGCGCACAGCACTGCAGCTGTGCGCCATTGTTGTCAGCACACTTCACACAGCGGTCACGGAGGGTGCAGGGCGCTGGGGGGGCGCCCTGGGCAGCAATGTATAATACCTTTTTATGGCTAAAAAATACATCACATATAGCCCTTGAGGCTATATGGATGTATTTAACCCCTGCCAGATCTCACAAACTCCGGAGAAGAGCCCGCCGAAATAGGGGGCGGGGCTTATTCTCCTCAGCACACAGCGCCATTTTCCTGCTCAGCTCCGCTGTGAGGAAGGCTCCCAGGACTCTCCCCTGCACTGCACTACAGAAACAGGGTAAAACAGAGGGGGGGGGCACTTTTTTTGGCGATATTACTATATTTAAGCTGCTATAAGGATACAACACTTACATAGGGTTGTTCCCATATATATTATAGCGCTTGGGTGTGTGCTGGCAAACTCTCCCTCTGTCTCCCCAAAGGGCTAGTGGGGTCCTGTCTTCAATAGAGCATTCCCTGTGTGTCTGCTGTGTGTCGGTACGTGTGTGTCGACATGTATGAGGACGATGTTGGTGTGGAGGCAGAGCAATTGCCGGTAATGGTGATGTCACCCCCCACGGAGTCGACACCGGAATGGATGGCTTTGTTTATGGAATTACGTGATAATGTCAGCACATTACAAAAATCAGTTGACGACATGAGACGGCCGGAAAACCAGTTAGTACCTGCCCAGGCGTCTCGGACACCGTCAGGGACTGTAAAACGCCCTTTACCTCAGTCGGTCGACACAGACCCAGACACGGACACTGAATCTAGTGTCGACGGTGAAGAAACAAACGTATTTTCCAGTAGGGCCACACGTTATATGATCACGGCAATGAAGGAGGCTTTGCATATCTCTGATACTACAAGTACCACAAAAAGGGGTATTATGTGGGGGGTGAAAAAACTACCTGTAGTTTTTCCTGAATCAGAGGAATTGAATGATGTATGTGATGAAGCGTGGGTTAACCCAGATAGAAAAGTGCTAATTTCAAAAAAGTTATTGGCATTATACCCTTTCCCGCCAGAGGTTAGGGCGCGCTGGGAAACACCCCCTAAGGTGGATAAGGCGCTCACACGCTTATCAAAACAAGTGGCGTTACCGTCTCCTGATACGGCCGCCCTCAAGGATCCAGCTGATAGGAGGCTGGAAACTACCCTAAAAAGTATATACACACATACTGGTGTTATACTGCGACCAGCCATCGCCTCAGCCTGGATGTGCAGTGCTGGGGTGGTCTGGTCGGATTCCCTGACTGAAAATATTGATACCCTGGATAGGGACAGTATTTTACAGACTTTAGAGCAATTAAAGGATGCTTTTCTTTATATGCGAGATGCTCAGAGGGATATTTGCACTCTGGCATCGAGAGTAAGTGCGATGTCCATATCTGCCAGAAGAAGTTTATGGACACGACAGTGGTCAGGTGATGCGGATTCCAAACGGCATATGGAAGTATTGCCGTATAAAGGGGAGGAATTATTTGGCGTCGGTCTATCGGATTTGGTGGCCACGGCAACTGCCGGGAAATCCACCTTTTTACCTCGGACCCCCTCCCAACAGAAAAAGACACCGTCTTTTCAGCCGCAGTCCTTTCGGTCCTATAAGAAGCGGGCAAAAGGACAGTCATATCTGCCCCGAGGCAGAGGAAAGGGTAAGAGAGGGCAGCAAGCAGCTCCTTCCCAGGAACAGAAGCCCTCCGCGGGTTCTGCAAAGCCCTCAGCATGACGCTGGGGCTTTACAAGCGGACTCAGGAACGGTGGGGGGTCGACTCAAGAATTTCAGCGCGCAGTGGGCTTGCTCACAGGTGGACCCCTGGATCCTGCAGGTAGTATCTCGGGGTTACAGGTTGGAATTCGAGAAGTCTCCCCCTCGCCGGTTCCTAAAGTCTGCTTTGCCAACGTCTCCCTCAGACAGGGCGACGGTATTGGAAGCCATTCACAAGCTGTTTTCTCAGCAGGTGATAGTCAAGGTACCCCTCCTACAACAGGAAAAGGGGTATTACTCCACGCTATTTGTGGTACCGAAGCCGGACGGCTCGGTAAGACCTATTCTAAATCTGAAATCTTTGAACCTGTACATACAAAAATTCAAGTTCAAGATGGAATCACTCAGAGCAGTGATAGCGAATCTGGAAGAAGGGGACTTTATGGTGTCCCTGGACATAAAAGATGCTTACCTGCATGTCCCAATTTGCCCTTCACATCAAGGGTACCTCAGGTTCGTGGTGCAAAACTGTCATTATCAGTTTCAGACGCTGCCGTTTGGATTGTCCACGGCACCTCGGGTCTTTACCAAGGTAATGGCCGAAATGATGATTCTTCTGCAAAGAAGAGGCGTATTAATTATCCCTTACTTGGACGATCTCCTGATAAGGGCAAGGTCCAGAGAACAGCTGGAGGACGGAGTAGCACTAACCCAAGTAGTGCTGCAACAACACGGGTGGATTCTGAATTTTCCAAAATCTCAGTTGACCCCGACAACACGTCTGCTGTTCCTGGGAATGATTCTGGACACGGTTCAGAAAAAGGTGTTTCTTCCGGAGGAGAAAGCCAAGGAGTTATCCGAACTTGTCAGGAACCTCCTAAAACCAGGAAAAGTGTCTGTGCATCAATGCACAAGAGTCCTGGGAAAGATGGTGGCTTCTTACGAAGCAATCCCATTCGGCAGATTCCACGCACGAACTTTTCAGTGGGATCTGCTGGACAAATGGTCCGGATCGCATCTGCAGATGCATCAGCGGATAACCTGATCGCCACGGACAAGGGTGTCTCTTCTGTGGTGGTTGCAGAGTGCTCATCTGTTAGAAGGCCGCAGATTCGGCATACAGGACTGGGTCCTGGTGACCACGGATGCCAGTCTGAGAGGCTGGGGAGCGGTCACACAGGGAAGAAACTTCCAGGGAGTATGGTCAAGCCTGGAGATGTCTCTTCACATAAATATACTGGAGCTAAGAGCGATTTACAATGCTCTAAGCCTGGCAAAACCCCTGCTTCAGGGTCAGCCGGTGTTGATCCAGTCGGACAACATCACGGCAGTCGCCCACGTAAACAGACAGGGCGGCACAAGAAGCAGGAGAGCAATGGCAGAAGCTGCAAGGATTCTTCGCTGGGCGGAAGATCATGTGATAGCACTGTCAGCAGTGTTCATTCCGGGAGTGGACAACTGGGAAGCAGACTTCCTCAGCAGACACGATCTACACCCGGGAGAGTGGGGACTTCATCCAGAAGTCTTCCACATGATTGTGAACCGTTGGGAAAAACCAAAGGTGGATAGGATGGCGTCTCGCCTCAACAAAAAACTGGACAGGTATTGCGCCAGGTCAAGAGACCCTCAGGCAATAGCTGTGGACGCTCTGGTAACACCGTGGGTGTTCCAGTCAGTGTATGTGTTTCCTCCTCTGCCTCTCATACCCAAAGTACTGAGAATTATACGGCAAAGGGGAGTAAGAACGATACTCGTGGCTCCGGATTGGCCAAGAAGAACTTGGTACCCGGAACTTCAGGAGATGCTCACGGAAAATCCGTGGCCTCTACCTCTAAGACGGGACCTGATTCAGCAGGGACCGTGTCTATTCCAAGACTTACCGTGGCTGCGTTTGACGGCGTGGCGGTTGAACGCCGAATTCTAAGGGAAAAAGGCATTCCAGAAGAGGTCATTCCTACACTGGTTAAAGCCAGGAAGGAGGTGACTGCACAACATTATCACCGCATTTGGAGAAAATATGTTGCGTGGTGTGAGGCCAGGAAGGCCCCCACGGAGGAATTTCAATTGGGTCGATTCCTACATTTCCTGCAAACGGGATTGTCTATGGGCCTCAAGTTGGGGTCCATTAAGGTTCAAATTTCGGCCCTGTCGATTTTCTTCCAGAAAGAATTGGCTTCAGTTCCTGAAGTCCAGACTTTTGTAAAAGGAGTACTACATATACAGCCCCCGGTTGTGCCCCCAGTGGCTCCGTGGGACCTTAATGTAGTTTTGGATTTTCTCAAATCCCATTGGTTTGAGCCACTCAAATCGGCGGATTTGAAATATCTTACATGGAAAGTAACCTTGCTACTGGCCCTGGCTTCAGCCAGGAGAGTGTCAGAATTGGCGGCTTTATCGTATAAAAGCCCATATCTGATTTTCCATTCGGACAGGGCAGAACTGCGGACGCGTCCTCATTTTCTGCCTAAGGTGGTGTCAGCGTTTCACCTGAACCAGCCTATTGTGGTGCCTGCGGCTACTAGTGATTTGGAGGATTCCAAGTTGCTGGACGTTGTCAGGGCATTGAAAATATATATTTCAAGGACGGCTGGAGTCAGAAAATCTGACTCGCTGTTTATACTGTATGCACCCAACAAGCTGGGTGCTCCTGCTTCTAAGCAGACGATTGCTCGTTGGATTTGTAGCACAATTCAACTTGCACATTCTGTGGCAGGCCTGCCACAGCCTAAATCTGTCAAGGCCCATTCCACAAGGAAGGTGGGCTCATCCTGGGCGGCTGCCCGAGGGGTCTCGGCATTACAACTCTGCCGAGCAGCTACGTGGTCGGGGGAGAACACGTTTGTAAAATTCTACAAATTTGATACCCTGGCTAAAGAGGACCTGGAGTTCTCTCATTCGGTGCTGCAGAGTCATCCGCACTCTCCCGCCCGTTTGGGAGCTTTGGTATAATCCCCGTGGTCCTGACGGAGTCCCCAGCATCCACTAGGACGTTAGAGAAAATAAGATTTTACTTACCGATAAATCTATTTCTCGTAGTCCGTAGTGGATGCTGGGCGCCCATCCCAAGTGCGGATTGTCTGCAATACTTGTACATAGTTATTGTTACAAAAAAATCGGGTTGTTCTTGTTGTGAGCCGTCTGTTCAGAGGCTCCTACGCTGTCATACTGTTAACTGGGTTCAGATCACAAGTTGTACGGTGTGATTGGTGTGGCTGGTATGAGTCTTACCCGGGATTCAAAATCCTTCCTTATTGTGTACGCTCGTCCGGGCACAGTATCCTAACTGAGGCTTGGAGGAGGGTCATAGGGGGAGGAGCCAGTGCACACCACCTGATCCTAAAGCTTTATTTTTGTGCCCTGTCTCCTGCGGAGCCGCTAATCCCCATGGTCCTGACGGAGTCCCCAGCATCCACTACGGACTACGAGAAATAGATTTATCGGTAAGTAAAATCTTATTTTTGAATGTCCACTTAAGTGTCATTCCTACACATAAAGGGAGCATTGCAGACTCCTTGTCTGACAGAACTGAGGAACTTGGCTACTCCTGGGGCTGAGGATGAAGTAATTGGAGCTCTCTGTAAATGTTGCTTGCTTCCTTAGAGACTTGTGCTGGACATAAATCAGGCAGCTCTCGCAGGCAGTTTTCTACCAGTAGTTTTCACTGAAGGATGAGTTCTTTATAGATGATTGTGAATTGTTGTTCCCTATAATAAGCAGCATTTTCTGCAGCGGGGTACATTGGTTTCCACAGGGAAACATCAGGGTCTAAAGATGGATCTTGATCCAGGCACCAACAGGCTAAAGCTTCAGACTGTCCCAGGATGCATTGTGGGGCCTCCTCTATAACCCCGCCTCCAGGCACTGTGAGCTCAGTTTCGAGTTGGTGCCTGCAGAAACAGGTCACTTAACAGGGGGGCTGCACTGGGCAGCCCTGAAAAAGCTTTTAGAAGACTTCAAGGGACCCAGCACTTACATCACAGGGTGACATTCTGTGCTGCGTCTCCGTCACCTCCCAAGAGGCGTCGCATACTCCCGCTGGCTCTGTTCCCGGGTACTTGCGGCGGAGATGCTCCGGCACTAGGCACACGGTCGCAAACGCTCTTTTGGTTCGCGTGGCTGCTAAAGAAGGGATGAGGTACGAGGGTCCCCCAGGTGTGACCCGCCATTAAATCACGTTCCGGTCGCAGTCAAAGAGACTGACTGCGATGCTGCCGTGGACACTGTAACAGAACAGGGACCCCACTATCTCCACCAAGGCATAGGAGTACAGGTCGGATATATCAATATCCACTTTATTAAGACTCCATAGTACCAGGTGGTGAGGACCAGCATAGGGGAGAAGGCGCTTGACCTGTAGCCCCCCCCCACCCCCCCCCCCCCAGCTCCGGGCACCATTTACTGCTGGTGTTCCCGCCCTGCAGCTGCCTCACGCTCTCCCTCACTCCTTGACTGAGACGCTGGGCGCCATCTTCTAGGATTAGCTGCGACTGGTCTCCGGGACTGCAGGGCAAGGTCTCCTTTGTAAATCCGCCTGTACATCAGCACCGTGATTTCACAGACACTTAAGTATTCTACATGTCAATATTAAGACAGCGTTAGTTAATGTTGTACAGAACCACTCTGAACTGCCTTTAACCACCTGAGAGCCTATTGCTGAGTTGATATATTCTTGTTGCGGAAGCACCATTGTATGATGTAAAAATTATCATCACAGAAGCTCGTCTTGATAAAGATTCAGAAAACTGGATCGAAACGTCGACAACAATAAGCCTGATTTCGACTGAAATAAAGTATCTTTGAAAGTGAACCTGTTGAAGAAATTGTTACTGGAAGAGTGCACCTCCATTCTGTTGGAAGATATGTGGCCCCGCCCCACACCACTAGGAGCACCCCACCGTTGTTCAGTTATTGTTGTACATATATATATAATATAATACTAGTCCAGTGCAGTTTTATTGTCTTACTAAAATAATTATCTGCATTGTCACTGTGACTGTGTGTGCCTGTATCTGCTGTGTGGATTCCAGTGTATCCAGCTATATCCATCACTGTATTCTGTACCTTAAGGGACTAGTTGCGTCAGGGTCTCGTGTATATAGTGCTGCACAATATTTACCGTCAAGTGTATTCTATTGTGTACTCAGTCACATACTACTGGATTTATTAGTTGGTGTTGTGTACTGTGTACGCTGTCACATACTATGGGATTTATTCCCAGTGGTGTACTCTGTCTGGCTGTATCGTACTCATACGCTCTGCGGTTACATTCACTAAAATGTCTAACACAAAGTGCGGGAAATCTATGGACGCTCCTGTATCATGCAGCGCATGCGCCAGGGTTTGCCTGAAGGGGAAGCTTTGTATGATGGTCCCTGTAAAATGTGCCATACATCTCCCAGTCAGTCTGCTGCTCCTGTAACCAATCAGGAGCCACCTTGGGCGGCGTTCTCATCTATGCTCAATACGCTTGTGACACGCCTTGCGCCCCTCTATGGGACCTCCTGTGCCATTGCAACCACATATTGTCCCTATGGTAAATCCGCCTTGGGCGGATAATTTGTCTACCCAGTTGCAGCAATTGAATCAATCTTTGGTTAGACATAAACCTACCCCAAGTCACTGGTGCCAAGGGGTCATCTAAACGGGTCACTTCCTCCTCACAATCCACTAATCTCTCGAAGATTCTTCTGATGAGGATGGGGAGTATACTGACCCGTCAGACACTGATACAGCTGCTTCTGATGAGGAATCTACAACTCAGGTTGATGTCCCTGACCTAGTGGTTGCTATTAAGCAAATCCTACAAATAGATGATGATGTGGATACCCCTATTGTGTCTTAGAAACCTGATAAGTTTAAACGTCAGATGGTAACTAAAACATTACCGCATTCTGACCATTCAGTAGACCTACTTCAAGAACCCTGGTCTTCACCAGGAAAGAAATTCTCCCTATCTAAAAAGATGGTAGCTCGTTATCCTCTCCCTTCTGAGTTGTGTAACAAATGGGAAAATTCACCGCCGGTGATTTTACGTCACCAGTCTCGTGGTATCATCTACCCTACCTGTCACCACTGTCACCTTACTGAAGGAACTGACAGATAAGCGTGTGGAGGGTTGCCTGAAGTTTATTTACTCCCTTACAGGTGCTTTACATAGACCCGCTATATCAGCCTCCTGGGCTGCAAAAGGTATTGAAGCATGGGTTCAGGCATTAGAGGAAGAGCTGCCTCAGGATATATCTGTCACTGCCAGACAATACCTCGTGTCTCATATTACCACCACGGCCTATTACATTCAGTAGGCATCCTCTGAGGCAGGTGTGTTGGCGGCCAAGGCATCGACTGCATTCACCCTGGCTCGCTATATTCTGTGGTTAAGGTCATGGAAGGTGGACCTGTACTCCAAAAACACCTTGGAGGTACTCCCTATTAAGGGAGACATCCTATTTGGGGAAGATCTCAATAAGATTGTGACTAACTTAGTGGCTGCTAAGACTGTATTTCTCTGACGTCCTAGTGGATGCTGGGTACTCCGTAAGGACCATGGGGAACAGACGGGCTCCGCAGGAGACTGGGCACTCTTTAAAGAAAGATTAGGTACTACATCTGGTGTGCACTGGCTCCTCCCTCTATGCCCCTCCTCCAGACCTCAGTTAGAATCTGTGCCCGGCCAGAGCTGGATGCACTTAGTGGGCTCTCCTGAGTTCACTATAAAGAAAGTATTTGTTAGGTTTTTTATTTTCAGTGAGATCTGCTGGCAACAGACTCACTGCTACGTGGGACTTAGGGGAGAGAAGCAAACCTACCTGCTTGCAGCTAGCTTGTGCTTCTAAGGCTACTGGACACCATTAGCTCCAGAGGGATCGAACACAGGGCCCGACCTCGATCGTCCGTTCCCGGAGCCGCGCCGCCGTCCCCCTTGCAGAGCCAGAAGACGGAAGATTCCGGAGAAAATCGGCGGCTGAAGACTCCGGTCTTCAATAAGGTAGTGCACAGCACTGCAGCTGAGCGCCATTGCTCCCACAGCACACCACACGCTCCGGTCACTGGTGGGTGCAGGGCGCTGGGGGGGGGGGGGGGGGCGCCCTGGGCTGCAATTAGTATACCTTAAGTGGCAAACTGCACATAATACAGTTCTAAACTGTATATGTGCCTAATCCCCCGCCATAATTATCATTAAAAAAGCGGGAGAAGCCCGCCGCTGAAGGGGCGGGGCTATCTTCCTCAGCACAGCCAGCGCCATTTCTCTGACGTCCTAAGTGGATGCTGGGACTCCGTAAGGACCATGGGGAATAGCTGCTCCGCAGGAGACTGGGCACACCTATAAAGAAAGCTTTAGGTCTAACTGGTGTGCACTGGCTCCTCCCACTATGACCCTCCTCCAGACTTCAGTTAGAATCTTGTGCCCGGCTGAGCTGGATGCACACTAGGGGCTCTACTGAGCTTCTAGAACGAAAGTATATTTAGGTTTTTTATTTTACAGTGAGATCTGCTGGCAACAGACTCACTGCAGCGAGGGACTAAGAGGAGAAGAAGCGAACCTACCTAACAGGTGGTAGTTTGGGCTTCTTAGGCTACTGGACACCATTCGCTCCAGAGGGATCGACCGCAGGACCCGACCTTGGTGTTCGTTCCCGGAGCCGCGCCGCCGTCCCCCTTACAGAGCCAGAAGCAACGAAGAGGTCCGGAAAATCGGCGGCAGAAGACTTCGGTCTTCACCAAGGTAGCGCACAGCACTGCAGCTGTGCGCCATTGCTCCTCATGTACACCTCACACTCCGGTCACTGATGGGTGCAGGGCGCTGGGGGGGGGCGCCCTGAGGGCAATATATGACACCTCGGCTGGCAAATCTACATCATATATAGTCCTAGAGGCTATATAGATGTAAAATTACCCCTGCCAGTATTCCAGAAAAAGCGGGAGAAAGTCCGCCGAAAAAGGGGCGGGGCCATCTCCCTCAGCACACTGGCGCCATTTTTCCCTCACAGCTCCGCTGGAAGGAAGCTCCCTGGCTCTCCCCTGCAGTCTGAACACTACAGAAGGGTAAAAAAGAGAGGGGGGGCACTACATTTAGGCGCAGTATATATATATATATATATATATATATATATATATATATATATATATATATATATATATATATATATATATATATATATATATATATATATATATATATATATATATATATTTATTATATAAAAAAGCAGCTATAAGGGAAAACACTCATTTATAGTGGGATCCCTGTGTTATATAGCGCTCTGGTGTGTGCTGGCATACTCTCTCTCTGTCTCCCCAAAGGGCTTTGTGGGGTCCTGTCCTCTGTCAGAGCATTCCCTGTGTGTTTGCGGTGTGTCGGTACGGCTGTGTCGACATGTTTGATGAGGAGGCTTATGTGTGGAGGCGGAGCAAATGCCTGTAAACGTGATGTCACCCCCTGCGGGGTCGACACCTGAGTGGATGGTGCTGTGGAAGGAATTACGTGACCGTGTCGACTCCTTGCATAAAAGGTTTGACAACATACCTAATGTGGGACAGCCGGCTTCTCAGCCTGTGCCTGCCCAGGCGTCTCAAAAGTCATCAGGGGCTCTAAAACGCCCGCTACCTCAGATGACAGACACAGATGTCGACACGGATACTGACTCCAGTGTCGACGACGATGAGACTAATGTAACTTCCAGTAGGGCCACACGTTACATGATTGAGGCAATGAAAAATGTGTTGCACATTTCTGATGTTACCCCCGGTACCACAAAAAAGGGTATTATGTTTGGAGAGAAAAAACTACCAGTAGCTTTTCCTCCATCTGAAGAGTTAAATGAAGTGTGTGTGAAGAAGCGTGGGGCTTTCCCTGATAAAAAGCTGGTAATTTCTAAGAGGTTACTAATGGCGTACCCTTTCCCGCCAGAGGATAGGTCACGCTGGGAAACATCCCCTAGGGTGGATAAAGCACTCACACGCTTGTCAAAGAAGGTGGCACTACCGTCTCCGGATACGGCCGCCCTGAAGGAATCTGCTGATAGAAAGCAGGAGGCTATCCTGAAATCTATATATATATATATATATATATATATATATATATATATATATATATATATATATATATATATATATATATATATATATATATATATATATATACACACACACACACACACACACACACACACACACACACACACACACACACACACACACAGGTGTTATACTGAGACCGGCTATTGCTTAAGCCTGGATGTGCAGTGCTGCTGCTGCGTGGTCAGATTCCCTGTCAGAAAATATAGATACCCTAGACAGGGACACTATATTGCTAAACGTAGAGCATATAAAAGACGCACTTTTATACATGAGGGATGCACAGAGGGATATTTGCCGGCTGGCATCCAAAATTAGTGCAATGTCCATTTCTGCCAGGAGAGGGTTATGGACTCGGCAGTGGACAGGTGATGCAGATTCCAAACGACACATGGAAGTTCTGCCTTATAAGGGTGAGGAGTTGTTCGGGGATGGTCTCTCGGACCTCGTTTCCACAGCAACAGCTGGGAAGTCTACATTTTTACCCCATGTTCCCTCACAACCAAAGAAAGCACCGTATTATCAGGTACAGTCCTTTCGGCCCAATAGGGGCAAGCGGGTTAGAGGCGCGTCCTTTCTGCCCAGAGGCAGAGGTAGGGGAAAGAAGCTGCAGCATGCAGCCAGTTCCCAGGAGCAAAAGTCCTCCCCCCGCTTCCTCTAAGTACACAGCATGACGCTGGAGCTTCACAGGCGGAGCCAGGTACGGTGGGGGCCCGTCTCAAATATTTCCGCAATCAGTGGGCTCGCTCACGGGTGGATCCCTGGATCCTTCAAGTAGTATCTCAGGGGTACAAGCTGGAATTCGAGACGTCTCTCTCCCCCCCCCCCCCCCCCCCCCCCGCCGTTTCCTCAAATCTGCCTTGCCAACCACTCCCTCAGGCAGGGAGGCAGTGTTACAGGCAATTCACAAGCTGTATTCACAACAAGTGGTAGTAATGGTGCCCCTACTTCAACAAGAAAGGGGTTACTATTCCACAATGTTTGTGGTACCGAAACCGGACGGTTCGGTGAGACCCATTTTAAATTTGAAATCCTTGAACACATATATAAAAAAATTCAAGTTCAAGATGGAATCGCTCAGGGCGGTTATTGCAAGCCTGGACGAGGGGGATTACATGGTATCACTGGACATCAAGGATGCTTACCTGCATGTCCCCATTTACCATCCTCACCAGGAGTACCTCAGATTTGTGGTACAGGATTGTCATTACCAATTCAAGACGTTGCCGTTCGGTCTATCCGCGGCTCCGAGGGTCTTTACCAAGGTAATAGCCGAAATGATGATACTCCTTCGGAAGAAGGGAGTTTTAATTATCCCGTACTTGGACGATCTCCTGATAAAGGCGAGGTCCAGAGAGCAGTTGTTGGTCGGGGTAGCACTATCTCGGGAAGTGCTACAACAGCACGGCTGGATTCTAAACATTCCAAAGTCACAGCTAGTACCTACGACACGTTTACTGTTCCTGGGGATGGTTCTGGACACAGAACAGAGAAAAGTGTTTCTCCCGGAGGAGAAGGCCAAGGAGCTGTCATCTCTAGTCAGAGGCCTCCTAAAACCAAAACAGGTGTCGGTGCATCACTGCACGCGGATCCTGGGGAAAATGGTAGCTTCCTACGAAGCGATTCCATTCGGCAGGTTTCATGCAAGAACCTTTCAGTGGGACCTGTTGGACAAGTGGTCCGGATCGCATCTTCAGATGCATCGTCTGATAACCCTGTCTCCAAGGACAAGGGTGTCTCTGCTGTGGTGGCTGCAGAGTGCTCATCTTCAAGAGGGCCGCAGATTCGGCATACAGGACTGGGTCCTGGTGACCACGGATGCCAGCCTTCGAGGCTGGGGGGCAGTCACACAGGGAAGAAACTTCCAAGGACTATGGTCAAGTCAGGAGACTTCCCTGCACATAAATATTCTGGAACTAAGGGCCATTTACAATGCCCTAAGTCAGGCAAAACCCCTGCTTCAAAACCAGCCGGTACTGATCCAGTCAGACAACATCACGGCGGTCGCCCATGTAAACCGACAGGGCGGCACGAGAAGCAGGACGGCGATGGCAGAAGCCACAAGGATTCTCCGATGGGCGGAAAATCACGTGTTAGCACTGTCGGCAGTGTTCATTCCGGGAGTGGACAACTGGGAAGCAGACTTCCTCAGCAGGCACGACCTCCACCCGGGAGAGTGGGGACTTCATCCAGAAGTCTTCCAACTGATTGTAAACGTTGGGAAAGGCCACAGGTGGACATAATGGCGTCCCGCCTAAACAAAAAGCTAGAAAAGTATTGCGCCAGGTCAAGACCCGCAGGCGATAGCTGTGGACGCTCTAGTGACACCGTGGGTGTACCGGTCGGTTTATGTGTTCCCTCCTCTTCCTCTCATACCAAAGGTACTGAGGATAATAAGGAGAAGAGGAGTAAGAACTATACTCATTGTTCCGGATTGGCCAAGAAGAGCTTGGTACCCGGAACTTCAAGAAATGATCTCAGAGGACCCATGGCCTCTGCCGCTCAGACAGGACCTGCTGCAGCAGGGGCCCTGTCTGTTCCAAGACTTACCGCGGCTGCGTTTGACGGCATGGCGGTTGAACACCGGATCCTGAAGGAAAAGGGCATTCCGGAGGAAGTCATCCCTACGCTGATTAAAGCTAGGAAAGAAGTAACCGCAAGCCATTATCACCGCATATGGCGAAAATATGTTGCGTGGTGTGAGGCCAGGAAGGCCCCAACGGAAGAATTTCAGCTGGGCCGTTTCCTGCACTTTCTACAGTCAGGGGTGACTATGGGCCTAAAATTGGGTTCCATTAAGGTCCAGATTTCGGCTCTATCGATTTTCTTCCAGAGAGAACTGGCTTCACTACCTGAAGTTCAAACTTTTGTTAAGGGAGTGCTGCATATTCAGACCCCTTTTGTTCCTCCAGTGGCACCTTGGGATCTCAACGTGGTGGTGGATTTCCTAAAGTCACATTGGTTTGAGCCACTTAAAACCGTGGATTTGAAATATCTCACATGGAAAGTGGTCATGTTGTTGGCCTTGGCTTCGGCCAGGCGTGTATCAGAATTGGCGGCTTTGTCATGTAAAAGCCCTTATCTGATTTTCCATATGGATAGGGCAGAATTGAGGACTCGTCCCCAGTTTCTCCCTAAAGTGGTATCAGCGTTTCATCTGAACTAACCTATCGTGGTGCCTGCGGCTACAAAAGACTTGGAGGCTTCCAAGTTGTTGGACGTAGTCAGGGCCCTGAAAATATATGTTTCCAGGACAGCTGGAGTCAGAAAGACTGACTCGCTATTTATCCTGTATGCGCCCAACAAGTTGGGTACACCTGCTTTAAAGCAGACTATTGCTCGCTGGATCTGTAGTACGATTCAGCTTGCACATTCTGCAGCTGGACTGCCGCATCCTAAATCAGTGAAAGCCCATTCCACGAGGAAGGTGGGCTCTTCTTGGGCGGCTGCCCGAGGGGTCTCTGCTCTTCAACTTTGCCGAGCAGCTACTTGGTCGGGGTCAAACACGTTTGCAAAATTCTACAAGTTTGACACCCTGGCTGAGGAGGACCTAGAGTTTGCCCATTCGGTGCTGCAGAGTCATCCGCACTCTCCCGCCCGTTTGTGAGCTTTGGTATAATCCCCATGGTCCTTACGGAGTCCCAGCATCCACTTAGGACGTCAGAGAAAATAAGAATTTACTCACCGGTAATTCTATTTCTCGTGGTCCGTAGTGGATGCTGGGCGCCCATCCCAAGAGCGGATTGTCTGCAATACTTGTATATAGTTATTGGTTAACTAAAGGGTTATTGTTGAGCCATCTGTTGAGAGGCTCAGTTGTTATCATACTGTTAACTGGGTATTGTATCACGAGTTATACGGTGTGATTGGTGTGGCTGGTATGAGTCTTACCCGGGATTCAAAATCCTTCCTTATTGTGTCAGCTCTTCCGGGCACAGTATCCTAACTGAAGTCTGGAGGAGGGTCATAGTGGGAGGAGCCAGTGCACACCAGTTAGACCTAAAGCTTTCTTTATAGTTGTGCCCAGTCTCCTGCGGAGCCGCTATTCCCCATGGTCCTTACGGAGTCCCAGCATCCACTACGGACTACGAGAAATAGAATTACCGGTGAGTAAATTCTTATTTTTCTCTTCACAGCTCCGCTGGAAGGACGCTCCCCAGGCTCTCCCCTGCAGTATACACACTACAGAAAGGGTAAAAAAGAGAGGGGGGGGCACATAAATTTAGGCGCAAATTGTGATATAAGTAGGTATTTGGGGAAAATTCACTTTGTGTGTAGTGTAAATCCCTCTGTTATATAGCGCTCTGGTGTGTGCTGGCATACTCTCTCTCTCTCTCTCTCTCTCTCTCTCTCTCTCTCTCTCTCTCTCTCTCTCTCTCTCTCTCTCTCTCTCTCTCTCTCTCTCTCTCTCTCTCTCTCTCTCTCTCTCTCTCTCTCTCTCTCTCTCTCTGTCTCCCCAAAGGACTTTGTGGGGTCCTGTCCTCAGTCAGAGCATTCCCTGTGTGGGTGTGTCGGTACGTCTGTGTCGACATGTTTGATGAGGACGCTTACGTGGAGGCGGAGCAGGTGCCGATAAGTGTGATGTCGCCCCCTGCGTGGCCGACACCAGAGTGGATGGATATGTGGAAGGTATTAACCGACAGTGTCAACTCCTTGCATAAAAGGTTCGATGACGCAGCTTTGGGACAGCCGGCATCTCAGCCCGCGCCTGCCCAGGCATCTCAGAGGCCATCGGGGGCTCAAAAACGCCCGCTACCTCAGATGGCAGACACAGATGTCGACACGGAGTCTGACTCCAGTGTCGACGAGGATGAGACAAATGTACAATCTACTAGGGCCATCCGATGCATGATTACGGCAATGAAAAATGTGTTGCACATTTCTGACATTAACCCGGTTACCACAAAAAAGGGTATTATGTTTAGGGAGAAAAAGCAGCCAGTGACTTTTCCCCCATCTGATGAGTTAAATGAATTGTGTGAAGAAGCGTGGGGTTCCCCAGATAAGAAACTAGTAATTTCTAAGCGGTTACTAATGGCGTACCCTTTCCCGCCAACGGATAGGTTACGCTGGGAGACATCCCCTAAGGTGGACAAGGCGCTCACACGCTTATCAAAAAAGGTGGCACTGCCTTCTCAGGATACGGCCGCCTTAAAGGAGCCTGCAGATAGAAAGCAGGAGGCTATCCTGAAGTCTGTGTATACACACTCAGGTACTATTCTGAGACCTGCTATTGCTTCAGCATGGATGTGTAGTGCTGCAGCAGCGTGGTCTGATTCCCTGTCTGATAACATTGATTCCCTTGACAGGGACACTATTTTGCTAACCATAGAGCATATTAAAGACATAGGCCCTCATTCCGAGTTGATCGGTCGCAAGGCGAATTTAGCAGAGTTACACACGCTAAGCCTACGCCTACTGGGAGTGTATCTTAGCATCCTAAAATTGCGACCGATGTATTCGCATTATTGCGATCACAAACTACTTAGCAGTTTTAGAGTAGCTCCACACTTACTCTGCCTGTGCGATCAGTTCAGTGCTTGTCGTTCCTGGATTGACGTCAGAAACACACCCAGCGTTCGCTCAGACACTCCCCCGTTTCTCCGGCCACTCCTGCGTTTTTTCCGGAAACGGTAGCGTTTTCATCCACACGCCCCTAAAACGCCGTGTTTCCGCCCAGTAACACCCATTTCCTGTCAATCACACTACGATCGCCGGAGCGAAGAAAATGCCGTGAGTAAAAATCCAATCTTCATAGCAAAGTTACTTGGCGCAGTCGCAGTGCGACTATTGCGCATGCGCACTAAGCGAAATTTCACTGCGATGCGATGAAAAATAACGAGCGATCAACTCGGAATGAGGGCCATAGTCTTTTATATATGAGGGATGCACAGAGGGACATTTGCCGGCTGGCATCTAGAATTAATGCAATGTCCATTTCTGCCAGGAGAGTATTATGGACTCGGCAGTGGACAGGTGATGCTGATTCTAAAAGGCACATGGAAATTTTGCCTTATAAGGGTGAGGAATTGTTTGGGGACGATCTCTCGGACCTCGTATCCACAGCAACAGCTGGGAAGTCGACTTTTTTACCTCAGGTTCCCTCACAGCCTAAGAAAGCACCGTATTATCAAGTACAGTCCTTTCGGCCTCAAAGGCAAGCGGGTTAGAGGCGCGTCCTTTCTGCCCAGAGGCAGGGGTAGAGGGAAAAAGCTGCATCAGACAGCCAGTTCCCAGGAACAAAAATCCTCCCCTGCTTCCACGAAGTCCACCGCATGACGCTGGGGCTCCACAGGTGGAGCCAGGTGCGGTGGGGGCCCGTCTCCGGAACTTCAGCGACCAGTGGGTTCGCTCACAGGTGGATCTCTGGGTTCTACAAGTGGTATCTCAGGGATTCAAGCTGGAGTTCGAGACGTCTCCCCCTCGCCGTTACTTCAAATCAGCCTTGCCAGCTACTCCCAAAGACAGGGAGGTAGTACTGGCGGCAATTCACAAGCTGTACCTCCAGCAGGTGATAATCAAAGTTCCCCTCCTTCAACAGGGACGGGGTTACTATTCCACAATGTTTGTGGTACCGAAACCAGACGGTTCGGTGAGACCCATTCTAAATTTAAAATCCTTGAACACTTTTATATAAGGAAGTTCAAGTTCAAAATGGAATCGCTCAGGGCGGTTATTGCAAGCCTGGTAGAGGGGGATTATATGGTATCACTGGACATCAAGGATGCTTACCTACATGTCCCCATTTACCCACCTCACCAGGAGTACCTCCGATTTGTGGTACAGGACTGCCATTACCAATTCCAGACGTTGCCGTTTGGTCTGTCCACGGCACCGAGGGTATTTACCAAGGTAATGGCCGAAATGATGATACTTCTTCGAAAGAAGGGAGTTATAATTATCCCGTACTTGGACGATCTCCTTATAAAGGCGAGGTCCATGGAGCAGTTGTTGGTCGGAGTAGCACTATCTCAGGAAGTTCTGCAACAGCACGGCTGGATTCTGAATATCCCAAGTCGCAGCTGGTTCCTACGACGCGTCTGCTGTTCTTGGGTATGATTCTGGACACAGAACAGAAGAAGGTGTTTCTCCCGGAGGAGAAGGCCAAGGAGTTGTCATCTTTGGTCAGAGACCTCCTGAAACCAAAACAGGTGTCTGTGCATCACTGCACGCGAGTCCTGGCAAAGATGGTAGCTTCTTACGAAGCAATTCCCTTCGGCAGGTTCCATGCAAGGAGCTTTCAGTGGGATCTGTTAGACAAGTGGTCCGGATCGCA
This sequence comes from Pseudophryne corroboree, assembly GCF_028390025.1. Taxonomy (NCBI): domain Eukaryota; kingdom Metazoa; phylum Chordata; class Amphibia; order Anura; family Myobatrachidae; genus Pseudophryne; species Pseudophryne corroboree. Next base: position 716,310,786 of record NC_086445.1, read on the forward strand.
TCTTCAGATGCATCGGCTGATCACCCTGTCCCCGAGGGCCAGGGTGTCTCTGCTGTGGTGGCTGCAGAGTGCTCATCTTCTCGAGGGCAGCAGATTCGGCATACAGGACTGGGTCCTGGTGACCACGGATGCAAGCCTCCGAGGTTGGGGGGCAGTCACTCAGGGAAGAAACTTCCAAGGACAATGGTCGAGTCAGGAGACTTCCCTACACATAAATATTCTGGAACTAAGGGCCATTTACAATGCCCTAAGTCAAGCAAAACCCCTGCTTCAAAACCAGCCGGTGCTGATTCAGTCAGACAACATCACGGCGGTCGCCCATGTAAACCGACAAGGCGGCACAAGAAGCAGGATGGCAATGGCAGAAGCCACAAGGATTCTCTGATGGGCGGATAATCACGTGATAGCACTGTCAGCAGTGTTCATTCCGGGAGTGGACAACTGGGAAGCAGACTTCCTCAGCAGGCACGACCTCCACCCGGGAGAGTGGGGACTTCATCCAGAAGTCTTCCAGCTGATTGTAAATCGTTGGGAAAGGCCACAGGTGGACATGATGGCGTCCCGCCTCAACAAAAAGCTAAAAAGATATTGCGCCAGGTCAAGGGACCCTCAGGCGATAGCTGTGGACGCTCTAGTGACACCGTGGGTGTACCAGTCGGTTTATGTGTTCCCTCCTCTTCCTCTCATACCAAAGGTACTGAGGATAATAAGAAAGCGAGGAGTAAAGAACTATACTCATCGTTCCGGATTGGCCAAGAAGGACTTGGTACCCGGAACTACAAGAAATGATCTCAGAGGACCCTTGGCCTCTGCCGCTCCGACAGGACCTGCTACAGCAGGGGCCCTGTCTGTTCCAAGACTTACCGCGGCTGCGTTTGACGGCATGGCGGTTGAACGCCGGATCCTGATGGAAAAGGGCATTCCGGTTGAAGTCATTCCTACGCTGATAAAAGCTAGGAAGGATGTGACCGCAAAACATTATCACCGCATATGGCGAAAATATGTTGCTTGGTGTGAGGCTATGAAGACCCCAATAGAGGAATTTCAGCTGGGTCGATTTCTGCACTTCCTACAGTCAGGAGTGACTATGGGCCTAAAATTGGGATCCATAAAAGTCCAGATTTCGGCCCGGTCTATTTTCTTCCAAAATGAACTGGCTTCACTTCCTGAAGTTCAGACGTTTGTTAAGGGAGTGCTGCATATTCAGCCCCCTTTTGTGCCTCCAGTGGCACCTTGGGATCTCAACGTTGTGTTGAATTTCCTAAAATCTCATTGGTTTGAGCCACTTCAGACCGTGGAGTTGAAATATCTCACGTGGAAAGTGGTCATGCTTTTGGCCTTGGCTTCGGCTAGGCGTGTGTCAGAATTGGCGGCTTTGTCATGTAAAAGCCCCTATCTGATCTTCCATATGGACAGGGCTGAATTGAGGACTCGTCCCAAATTTCTCCCTAAGGTGGTATCAGCGTTTCATTTGAACCAACCTATTGTGGTGCCTGCGGCTACTCGGGACTTGGAGGCTTCCAAGTTGCTGGACGTAGTCCGGACCCTGAAAATCTGTTTCCAGGACGGCTAGAGTCAGAAAAACTACTCGCTGTTTATCCTGCATGCACCCAACAAGCTGGGTGCTCCTGCTTCTAAGCAGACTATTGCTCGCTGGATCTGTTGCACGATTCAACTTGCACATTCTGCGGCTGGACTGCCGCACCCTAAATCGGTAAAAGCCCATTCCACGAGGAAGGTGGGCTCTTCTTGGGCGGCTGCCCGAGGGGTCTCGGCTTTACAACTTTGCCGAGCTGCTACCTGGTCGGGATCAAACACGTTTGCAAAATTCTACAAGTTTGATACCCTGGCTGAGGAGGACCTTGAGTTTGCTCATTCGGTGCTGCAGAGTCATCCGCACTCTCCCGCCCGTTTGGGAGCTTTGGTATAATCCCCATGGTCCTTACGGAGTACCCAGCATCCACTAGGACGTCAGAGAAAATAAGAATTTACTCACCGGTAATTCTATTTCTCGTAGTCCGTAGTGGATGCTGGGAGCCCGCCCCAAGTGTGGACTTCTGCAATACTTGTATATAGTTATTGCTTAACTATAGGGTTATTGTTCTGAGCCATCTGTTTAATGAGGCTCAGCTGTTGTTCATACTGTTAACTGGGTATAGTTATCACAAGTTGTACGGTGTGATTGGTGTGGCTGGTATGAGTCTTACCCTGGATTCCAAATCCTTTCCTAGTAATGTCAGCTCTTCCGGGCACAGTTTCCCTAACTGAGGTCTGGAGGAGGGGCATAGAGGGAGGAGCCAGTGCACACCAGATGTAGTACCTAATCTTTCTTTAAAGAGTGCCCAGTCTCCTGCGGAGCCAGTCTGTTCCCCATGGTCCTTACGGAGTACCCAGCATCCACTACGGACTACAAGAAATAGAATTACCGGTGAGTAATTTCTTATTTTCTCCTGAATACTAATCCTTCTGCACAGAAGGCAAAAGGAACCACTTTTTGCTCCTTGCGGCCTCAAGGGAAAGCAAAAGGTCAGGCATACCTGAGACAATCTCGTGATCCCAAAACCGCTAAGCCCAAGGCAAAATAATTCTGGGCTGCCTGTCAGCCTGCTTCTAAACATGACAAGCCTGCTGATGACGGGGCGGGCCTACCCCTGGGGGACTCCAGGGTGGGAGGCTGACTTTTGTGATTCACCCAGGTATGGTTAAAGACCACTTCAGAGGCATGAGTGTGAGAAGTTGTCTCTCACGGGTACGCAGTCTCATTCAAGAGACGTCCCCCTCGACAGTTCTGCACAACTGTTTTTCCTTCGGATCCATTGAAGGCGCAAGCGTAGAGCTGTAGAAGTTGGTTGTGCGTTCCCTCCTGGATATAGTAGTGATGGTGCCTGTACATCTATCCCAGAGAGGCAGAGTATACTACTCGACCCTGTTTTTAATCCCAAAATCCAATGGGTCTTTCTGGCCTACACTCAACCTCAAATCATTGAACAAATTTGTGAGAGTGTCCAAGTTCCGTATGGAAACACTGCGCTCAATTGTACTGGCCATGGAACCCGAAGACTGTTGGGGGAATTCAAATGTTTGAAAAGTTGGTTGGTTGTCCTTGTCGCATCAGAAATATCTGCGGTTTGCTGTTTGCAACCTTCACTATCCATTCCAGGCTCTGCCGTTTGGACTGGCCGCGGCCCCTCAGATCTTCACCAAGGTTATGTCGCCAGGGAGTCAGGATCCTGCCGTATCTGGGCGACTCGCTGATTCTGGCAAATTCCCACGATGTCCTCCTCAGTCATCTACAACTGACAGTAAACTTCCCACAAGTCCACGGGTGGCTCATCAACTGGAAGAAGTCCTCGCTGGTCCCTGCTCGGAGCATGGTGCACCTGGGGGCACTGCTGGACACACACAGTCAACGGCTTTTTCTGTCTCCAGAGAAGGTTCTGAAGCTTCAGGACAGGATCAGATGCTTCCTCTCTCGAGTGTTGATACACTCGGTGATGCAAGTACTAGGCCTCATGGTGTCGGCTTTTGACATGGTAGTGTACCCTCAATTTCATTCCTGCCCTCTGCAGAGGTTAATCCTTTCCAAGTGGGATGGCCTGCTCCATCGGATCAGGTCACGCATGATTTCCTTGACTCTGGATATTCGTCTGTCGCTGACCTGGTGGCTACAGGACCAGTAGTTGAGCAGGGGCTGTCCCTTCTGGATCCCCAACTGGGTCCTACTGACTACGGACGTCTGTCTGACGGGGTTGGGGCGCGTTGTTGGAGCAACACTTTTTCCAGGGTCGGTGGACCAAGGAGAAATCACTCCTCCCAATAAACATTCTGTAATTGCGGGTGTCGTTCAATGCTTTTTCTCGCCCTGCCTCTGATACAGAACAGGCCTGTTCAAGTACGGTCAGACAATGCCATACATCAAGGCGGCACTCAAAGCCGCATGGTAATGGTGGAAGTGTCAAAAATCCTTCGTTGGGCGGAACGCCATTTACCAGCAATATCGGCTGTGTTCATACCGGGAGTCCTTAACTGGGAAGCGGATTTCCTCAGTCGTCAGGACGTGCACGCCGGAGAGTGGAGTCTTCATCAGGAAGTCTTTCAACTCCTAGTGGACAAGTGGGGTCTACCAGATGTGGACCTGATTTTGTCTCGACACAATCACAAAGTTCCGGTCTTCGGATCAAGAACCAGGGATCCTCAAGCAGCGTTCGTGGACGCACTGGCAATTCCATGGAACTTTTGGCTGCCCTACGTGTGCCCTCCGGTGTCACTCCTTCCCAGGGTACTGCGGAAGTTCAAACAAGAAGGAGGAAAACTACTTCTAGTCACTGCAGCGTGGTCCGGACTGCATTGATTCTCAGACCTACAGGGTCTATCGATAGAGCGTCCAGACTGCATTGATTCTCAGACCTACAGGGTCTATCGATAGAGCGTCCTCTTCTACTTCCTCAACGCCCAGATCACCTCAGTCAGGGCACTTTTGTGTCTACCCGGACCTGGCCAGACTGGCTTTGACGGCGTGGCTCTTGAAGCTTCACTCCTGAGGGTCAAAGGATTCTCCGAGGCGGTTATCCAAACTATATGCTGAAGGCCCACAAGCCGGCGGTCTTGAATTCTTACTTCACCTGGTGTGCTGCTAAGAATTACGATGCTTACAAATTCAGTACCTCCAGACTTCTTGCTTTTTTGCAACAAGGCCTCGACTTAAGCCTTCATCTGGCCTCCCTCAAGGTTCATATCTCTGCCTTGTCAGTTTGGTTTCAGAGAAAAATTGCGTCTATTCCTGATGTTCATACTTTCACTCAGGGTGTTTTACGGATTCAGCCTCCCTATGTCCCTCCTGTGGCTCCATGGGATCTGTCTGTTGTTCTGAATGCCCTGCAAGAGTCTCCATTTGAACCTCTTAAGTCAGTGGACCTTAAATGGCTCACGGTCAAGGTCCTGTTCTTACTGGCTATTACCTCTGCTAGAAGGGTGACAGACCTGGGCGCTCTGTCCTGTCATCCTCCCTTTTTGATATTTCACCGTGATCGGACAGTTCTTAGAACTCGCCCTGGTTATTTATTTGCCCATGGTGGTGTCATCTCTTCACCTTAACCAAGAGATTGTGGTTCCGGCTTTCATCTCTTCTGGTTTGTCATCTAAAGAATGGTCTTTGGATGTGATACGGGCTCTCCGTGTTTATGTAGAGAGGACTGCCTCTATTAGGATGTCAGATACCCTTTTTGTACTTTTTTGATTTTCACAAACTTGGCTGGCCTGCGAACAAGCAAACATTTGGACAGATGGATTAGAATGGTGATTGCTCAAGCATATGTACAGGTTGGTCTTCCAGCTCCTGCTGCTATTTAAATCCCGTTCGTCTCGATCTGTTGGACCTTCTTGGGCGGCACACCGAGGCGAGTCCGTTGAACAGTTGTGCAAGGAGGCTACGTGGTCTTCAGTGAACACGTTCATTAGGTTCTGTGCCTTTGATACTTCCGCCTCCCAGGATGCTTCCTTTGGACGCCGGGTTCTCGTACCCGCTACGGCGCATCCCCTCCCATGAGGATCTGCTTTAGGACATCCTCGATGTTTCCCTGTGGAAACCAATATACCCCGCTGCAGAAAAGGAGATTTATGGTAGACTTACCATTGTTAAATCTCTTTCTGCGAGGTACATTGGTTTCACAGGGCGCCCGCCCTGACGCACCTAGCTTCTATGGGTTTGTATGGCATTAGCCGCTAGTCCCTTCTCCTGTCGTGAGAACGTGGTTCTATGTGACTAACATCTACCTTCTTTTACCTGCTCCTGCATTGGACTGGTTAACGAAACTGAGCTCACAGTGCCTGGAGGCGGGGTTATAGAGGAGGCCCCACAATGCATCCTGGGATATTCTAAATCTTTAGCCTGTTGGTTCCTGGATCAAGATCCATCTTTACACCCCCATGTTTCCCTGTGGAACCAGTGTACCTCGCAGAAAGCTTTAACAATGGTAAGTCTACCATAAAACTCCTTTTTTTTTTTTTTCTTTTTTTTTTTTTCCTTACAAAATATTGGACGGCTCACAGGTGAAAATTCTAAAAGTTTTTAAATTTTTATGTTGTCCTGTTTTACAAGATATTCAGTTTATCGAGCTCCTCTAACAACTTTCTAAACATCCACAGTATGTAATACTGCAGTACATAAATTCTGCAGTAGGTCATTTTATTTTCCTCTTATTTTTGTTTGTATTTATAGGTCCGTACATGTTTGGCACTGGTCTCCTTGTCTACCTCCTGTCTAAAGAATTATATGTTATAAATCATGAAACTGTTGCAATGCTTTCTATGGGATGTGTTGTTGTCTACTCTGTCAAGAAGTTTGGTCCTAAAATGGCAGAGTTCCTCGACAAGCTTAACGCAGTAAGTGATTCGTTCATTCTTTCTGTGTATTGTTACCACTATGAAATGGTTTCACATTTGCCTCTTGTTAAATTTATATTTGCATCCTCCATGCTCCACTTTTTCCAGTTTACTCATTAGTAATTGTTGAAATTAAATATAGCACATTGAAGTGAGCAGGGGCGGATTGGGATTAAAACCAGCCCGGGAAATTTCTGGATGGAGGCGGAGTCTGAGAACGCAGGGCAGGAAACTCACTCCTCATAGGGCCTGATTCAGCCTTCCTTGGGACTTTTACAGAAATTGCGTCTGCTGCTTTATGCTAATGCAGCTCCCTGGTGTACATCCGTGTGTATGAATGACGAGGACTGAGACGCTCGCTGTCATTATCTACAAATGCTGGAATCCTGCGTCTGATTAGAAAACCGCCTAGAACGCCCAACAACAATTCTGGTTGGGTGCAGGCGGCTGTGTTAGTGTGTGTGGTGCTGGGTGCAGGGGGCTGTGTGTGGGAGGTGCTGGGTACAGGGGACAGTGTGTGGGAGGTGCAGGGGACAGTGTGTGTGAGGTGCTGGGTACAGGGGACTGTGTGTGAGAGGTGCTGGGTACAGGGGACTGTGTGTGTGAGGTGCTGGGTGCAGGGGGCTGTGTGTGTGTGGTGCTGGGTGCAGGGGACAGTGTGTGTGAGATGCTGGGTACTGGGGGCAAAGTGTGTGTGAGGTGCTGGGTGCAGGGGGCTGTGTGTGTGTGAGGTGCTGGGTGCAGGAGACAGTGTGTGTGTGTGTGTGTGTGAGAGGTGCAGGGGGCTGTGTGTGTGGTGTGGGAGGCTGTGTGTGTGTGTGTGTGTGTGTGTGTGTGTGTGTGGTGTTGGGGGCAAAGTGTGTGGAGTTGGGTCAGGGGACAAAGTGTGTGGAGCTGGGTGCAGTGTGAGATGCTGGATGCAGGTGGCAGCATGTGAGGTGCTGGGTACAGGGTGCATGGGGCAGGGGGCTGTGTGTGGGACTGTATGCAGGGGGCTGTGTATATGTGTGTGTCAGTGTGGGGTTGGAGAGAACTCTCATGTTGGCTGCAGCCAGGGCCCCCTCCTGTTTACCTAGGTTTGCTGGCGCCAGTGTCCAGGCTCAGCAGCCAAGGTCGGAAGCTGTTTTTCTCTAACGTCCTAAGTGGATGCTGGGGACTCCGTAAGGACCATGGGGAATAGCGGCTCCGCAGGAGACTGGGCACATCTAAAGAAAGCTTTAGGACTAACTGGTGTGCACTGGCTCCTCCCCCTATGACCCTCCTCCAAGCCTCAGTTAGATTTCTGTGCCCGACGAGAAGGGTGCACACTAGGGGCTCTCCTGAGCTTCTTAGTGAAAGTTTTAGTTTAGGTTTGTTATTTTCAGTGAGACCTGCTGGCAACAGGCTCACTGCATCGAGGGACTAAGGGGAGAAGAAGCGAACTCACCTGCGTGCAGAGTGGATTGGGCTTCTTGGCTACTGGACATTAGCTCCAGAGGGACGATCACAGGCCCAGCCTGGATGGGTCCCGGAGCCGCGCCGCCGGCCCCCTTACAGAGCCAGAAGAGCGAAGAGGTCCGGAAAAATTGGCGGCAGAAGACGTTCCTGTCTTCAATAAGGTAGCGCACAGCACTGCAGCTGTGCGCCATTGCTCTCAGCACACTTCATACTCCGGTCACTGAGGGTGCAGGGCGCTGGGGGGGGCGCCCTGAGACGCAATAAAACATGATATAAATACCTTACATGGCAAAAAATACATCACATATAGCTCCTGGGCTATATGGATGCATTTAACCCCTGCCAGAATATACAGAAAAACGGGTGATAGGCTCCGCCCCCTTTTTGGCGGCCTTATCTCCTCAGCACACTGGCGCCATTTTCCCTCACAGCTCAGTTGGAGGGAAGCTCCCTGGCTCTTCCCTGCAGTCACTACACTACAGAAAGGGTTAAAAAAAGAGAGGGGGGGCACTAATTAGGCGCAGTATTAAAACATACAGCAGCTATAAGCCATCATGCCCGCAGCTCCGGGTTTCTATCTGAGCCTGGCGTTCTGTGGTAGTTTGGGCTGGTTCCAGCACGGTGCTGCCCACTATGCAAATAACTCAGCCGCAGCAGCGCAGTGAGAGGCCGCCTGTCGGGATATGTGTGATAATTATGCCCGCCCCTCACTGCGCTGGCTGTGGCTGAGCTATTTGCATAGTGGGCGGCATCCAAGAACTTCAAAGTAGCGGCTCCAGCCTGAGTTGCGGCTGCAGTTGTGACAGGGGAGGAGAGGGATAGAGTGAGTGCAGCCACAATGGAAAGGACGGAGTACAGCTCGCCGGCAATCCATCCCGAAATCCCGAAGTACCAATCCGCCTCTGGATGTGAGCTTGCTATACTTGCCACCTGATGACATACAGATGTGTCCTCATACACTATAGGTGTAATGTTTCTTACTGGCGCACCAGGTCTCATGCAACTTGGCTTGCGCTGAGCTTCTCTACCACGCAAATTTGCGCCTTAATCGCGACACAGCAAAACCTCTTCATGATGCTGCCCTGATTAATTGACTTTTATATCTGTGGGCGACTGAATCTGTATACAAACCACTACAAGGCAGCAGTTTTTTTTTTTTCTCACACCAAGTTCGTCCTATACAGATTCAGACTCATTAGCACACAGGTATACAAGTGTTTAAAAAAAAAAAAAAAATGCATCAGTACAGCCCTGTGAAGTTGTTTTGTCTCATTGCAATTAAGAGGCAGTCCTCTCATTGCTAGGTGTATGAGGACAACTCTGTATAGGAACCTCATTTTCTGTTTCAGTGATGCAATTCCAAATGTGTGTAGCAAAAAGTTTTATACAGAACTTAACAACATCCTGGTTTAGTATGAAAGAGAGACACCGCAGATATCCCAGTAGTAAGGGGTAGCTGTATTAATCGGTGTTATGGGAGAGAAGTGGTTTCAGCGCACGTTATATGGGGATGTGTGTGAAATGACAGGGGCGAATATCATTATTGGTGCTGCTATCTTTAACCACTTAACTGACAAGTTTTCCCTTCAAAACAGTTTTATATGGTTGAATTTTTTTTACATTTTATTTTAATATTTTATTCAGTATAATTTAAAAAGTATTTAAAAAATATTGATCTCATCAAGAACTGTGAGACACAGTGGGGTGGCGCGGTCGCATTTAATCTGACCGTGCCAGTTAAGTGGTTAAGATATTTCCCAATGTACACGGCAAGGAATGAACGGTCAGCTCTGTCCCTGGCTGTGGCAGCTGCCTGCTCTGGGCTGCACAGGAGATCCTTGTGATGCTCGCGAGATCTCGGACATGCTCACTGGAGTCGGACTGGTACGGACGGTGTATGGCCAAAGACGTTGTAGCGATTGAGACAGACTGTATCTGAATTGTGGGAAAGTGATGAGTACTTGGCAGGTGGCTAGAAATACAGGCAGAGATGATTCATTCAGTGGGCGTTATGGCAGTGTTGCAGCTGTGCCAGTGCAAGCGACTGCATTCAGAAGCACAGCAAGTTTCCATGGTGCATCCTCATATACCACCAATCCGTATTACAGTGTGCATGAAAGCTAAAAGTGGGCGTCCCAGTCCTTGCACATTCAACTGCTTGGATGCACAAAGGGAAGGAGTTTGTAGCACCGTTTGCATAATATTGCAACTCGGAATCAGGCTCCATATCACACTATCACAAATTACTTTGATTTTGAAATGAATGTTAAATGTATAGCTCAGTTGGTGGCGCTAGTCGGTGCTAATATATTCACTTTGTAAAATTAATTTGCATTTCTTGATACTTAGACCAATCAAACTACGGCTGATTGCTCTGTTATCAACATTGGAGGGCAAAGCTGATCTGTTGACATCACCTAAAATTGATAACAATGATCCTGGGCTGGATGTAATGCCGCCCGAGTTCGGCGGCCGTGTGGGATGCTGGCTGAAATCGGGCGTTTTTTTTAAAGGGGCAAACGCTTACAAGGCATGGTTTTGCCTTTTATAAGTCTATATAAAAACATCATCGCCCCATATCCAGCTGGTCTATTTTCCAGATAACACAGGATATTACTGCGGTGTAAAAGTAATGTGTTTGTATCTCATATGGTTTCCTATAGCATTTTTGAGGGGGTTAAATAAGGCCACACACACACCTTTTGTTCAGATGACCATTTCGATGTATAGTACTAATTATTTTTAAAATTTTTTCCTGTTTTCCAGGAAAAAGTTTCAAAAGCTGAAGCTGTGAAAGCTGCGGCTATAAATGACCTTCAAACTTTTATTGATGGAGAAAAGAAAGAACAATGGAGAGCTGAAGGGCGGCACTATCTGTTTGATGCTAAGAGGGTAAGTTTTAATAAAATATAAAATTAGCATGTAAAATGTCTGGAGGGAGTCACTGAAGCTTCTGTTTCAGCTGTGTAGGACAAGTGGGGTTTGTGCTCTGGTATACCTTTTTAAAAGTGCAGAGGTAGACCAACTAGTCTTCCACTGTACAATGTAAGTGAGACAGAGCCCAAGTGGAAGTGGTACAGTCAGAGTGAAGCAGGCCAGGTGGCCAGGATTCTCCCTGTAAGGCAGTGGGACTGGGCTATGTGTTGCTGAGAAGAAGCCAGGTCAGAGAGCCTGAATGTCAGTAGGCCGGAGCCTATATTACTCTGCAGGAGCAGGGCTGAGACTGTATGTGAGAAGCCAGAGGCCAGCTCAACTTTATTTGAACAGATTGAGGGACTTTGAGACTTTATTGCATATTAGCTGCCCAAGTTTAGTCAGGGGCATGGAAGTGAGTCAGTGCCCTGCATAGGGGCTAGGCATTTATTTTCTGTTCACTTGTGTTGTACCATTTAATGCTGACCGAGACCTTTCCAACCTAGCTTCTATTAAATTTGGCCATGCACATTTGCTACCATGTAAAAGCATATATTAGCATACGCTAGCAACTTGTGATGTGATAAATAGTGTTCTATGCATTCACACACATACATATGCATGGGGATCAGTATGATATCCTGGCTCAGGGGATCTCGGCGGTTGTAATACTGATACCGGAATCCCGCTGATGAGAAGACCAACAGGGGTGAGTAAGGGGTGTTCTCCCCACCCCTTAACCCTCCCTTCCTGCAGCCTAACCCTAACCTCCCCCAATTGTGCCTAAACCCCCCAACGGAGGTGCCTATTTCTAACCCGTCCCAGCTGCCTATACCTAACCCTCCCTCCCCTGCAGCCTAATCCTAAACATCCCTCACCTGCAGCCTAATCTTAACCTCACCGAGGGTGTCTAACTCTGACCCACACTCTCCGCAGCCCAACCCTAACGCCTAAACCTAACCCAAGCCCCATCCCCAAATCAAAGATCGCAGGGATACTTCCGGTCAGGATGCTGGTTGTCGGGATTCCGGGGTCTGGATCCTGACCCATTCAGAGTTTGGGTGTCGGGATCCCGGTGTCGGTATTTCAACTGCCGGCATCTTGACCGCATCCCTATGCATGCACAAGACATGATGTCCAGTTTCAATTTGGTAATCAATTCTGACAGTCTTGGAATGTGACACTGTATGGGGAAATATATTTGTGTGTGAATGGCTACACCCGTTTATATATATATATATACACCCCGTTACTGATGCAGTTTTTTTTTTTTTTCTTTTAAAGTAAAGGAAAGGCCAATAATCTACTGTAATTATCTACTTTTGTTTTTTGCTAATTCAAAGAACAATGTGACCATGCTACTGGAAATAAACTACAGGGAGAGGCTGCTGACTGTTTATAATGAAGTTAAAAAGCGTCTAGACTACCAGGTGGCTCTGCAGAACCTTCTACGCAACAAGGAGCAGGAGCATATGATCAGCTGGGTAGAAAAGAATGTGGTGCAAAGCATTTCACCACAACAGGTAATATAATACATCTAGTGGTATTATGCATGTTTAGTTGCAAGATACTTCACTTTAGTCCCTGTTATGTCTCTTGAAAGATATCGGTAGCTACAGTGGTGCTTGAAAGTGTGTTAACCCTTCAGAATTTTCTATATTTCTAATGAAATTTGGCCTCAAACTACCTCAAATTTTCATTTCCTACAAGTAGATAAAGAGAACCAAATCAAACAAATGAGACCATCAAATTAGATGTGTACCTTTTTTTTTTTTATTGAAGAACATGATCCAATATCACATATCTGTGAGTGGCAAAAGTATGTGAACCTTTGCTTTCAGTATCTGGTATGACCCCCTTGCGCAGCAATAACTGCATGTAAATGTTTCCGGCAATTGTTGATTGGTCCTTAACATCGGCTTGGAGGAATTTTGCACCATTCCTCCATACAAAACAGCTTCAACTCTGTTATGTTGGTGGGTCTCCTCCTATGAACTGCTCGCTTCAGGTCCTTCCACAACATTTCGATTGGATTAAGGTCAGGTCGTTCACTTGGCCATTGCAAAACTTTTAGTGTATTGTTCTTTAACCATTCTTTTGTTGAATGACTGACTTGTGTGCTTTGGGTCGTTGTCTTGAGATGCAGCTCATGGACAGATGTCCTGTTACTTTCCTTTAGAATATTCTGGTATAATGCAGAATTCATCGACCCATCAATGATGGCAAGTTGTCCCGAGCCAGATGCAGCAAACTAGGCCCAAACCATGATACCACCACCGCTGTGTTTCACAGATGGTATGAGCTTTTTATGCTGGAATACAGTGTTCTCCTTTCTCCAAACATAACGTTTCTCATTTAAACCAAAAAGCACTATTTTGGGCTCATCTGTTTACAAAAAATTGTTCCCGTAGCCTTCTGGCTTGTACATGTGATCTTTAACAAACTTGCAGCTTTCTCCTTGCAATCCTCCCATTGTTCGGTGTCTTCCTGATGGGTTCATGAACATTAACAGCTAATGTGAGAGAGGCCTTCAGTTGCTTACAGGTTACCGTAGGTTCCTTTGTGACCTTGTGAACAATTAAACGCCTTGCTCTAGGCGTGATCTTTGTTGGTCAACCACTTCTGAGGAGGGTAAAAGCGATCTGGAATTTCCCCTATTTGTACACTACCTTTTTGACTGTTGGTTGGGGGAGTCCAAACTCTTTAGAGATGGTTTTTTAACTTTTTCCATCCTGATGAGCATCAACAACACTTCTGAGTTCCTCAGAAATCTCCATTGTTCGTGGCACGAGGCACTTCCACTAACGTGTTGTGAGCATCAGACTTTGATAGATCCGTGTTCTTTTAAAAAGACGGGTTGTCCACTCACGCCTGATTATCATCCGATAGATTCAAAATACCTGTCTCTAATCTCATCTTCAAAATATCTGCTAAGCCTAAAGGTTCACATACTTTTGACATTCAGTGTTATGTGATATTGGATCATTTTCCTCAATAATAAAATGAGTACTTCTAATTTGGTTCTCTATCTACTTTTAGGACTTGTGTGACAATATGAGGTAGTTTGAGGCCAAATTTCAGCAGAAACAGAAAATTCTTGAGGGTTCACAAATGTTCAAGCACCACTGTATATTATATGATTCGTCCTCAACTATCAGGTAGCCCAGAGTTTGTTTGCAAGATGTGCCACTGGTTCCTCTGTAATGGTCAAAGAAAATAGGATGATTTTGAATCCTCAACACTTCCCAAACACTGTATCTAATGGTGTGTACACACTGTAAGATTTTTTTTCTTTCGATTTTTACTATATAGTCAAAATCGCAAGAAAAGTTACTGCAATTCGCAAGGTGTTATGCCACTTGCGATCCCGATTCTATCCCGATGCGTGGTCCCGCCAGGTCGGTATCGCAAGAAAAGATACTGTGCAGGCAAGTCAATCCTTGCTAGATCGGTGTACTATCTAGTTCATCTCACATGTCAATTAAATCTTACATAAGCCAAAATCGTAAGCAGACAGGGGTATATGCAACCGTTTTTCTCTGACGTCCTAGTGGATGCTGGGAACTCCGTAAGGACCATGGGGAATAGCGGCCCCGCAGGAGACTGGGCACAAAAGTAAAAGCTTTAGGACTACCTGGTGTGCACTGGCTCCTCCCCCTATGACCCTCCTCCAAGCCTCAGTTAGATTTTTGTGCCCGGCCGAGAAGGGTGCACACTAGGGGCTCTCCTGAGCTTCTTAGTGAAAAGTTTAGTTTTAGGTTTTTTATTTTCAGTGAGACCTGCTGGCAACAGGCTCACTGCATCGAGGGACTAAGGGGAGAAGAAGCGAACTCACCTGCGTGCAGAGTGGATTGGGCTTCTTAGGCTACTGGACACCATTAGCTCCAGAGGGACCGAACACAGGCCCAGCCTCGGAGCTCGGTCCCGGAGCCGCGCCGCCGGCCCCCTTACAAAGCCAGAAGCAAGAAGAGGTCCGGAAAAATCGGCGGCAGAAGACATCAGTCTTCAACAAGGTAGCGCACAGCACTGCAGCTGTGCGCCATTGTTACTCAGGCACACTTCACACTCCGGTCACTGAGGGTGCAGGGCGCTAGGGGGGGGCGCCCTGAGCAGCAATGTAAAACACCTTGGCTGGCATAAATACACCACATATAACCCCCAGGGCTATATGGGTGTATTTTAACCCCTGCCAGAACTCACCTAAAAAGCGGGAGAAAAGGCCGCCGAGAAGGGGGCGGAGCCTATCTCAGCACACAGGCGCCATTTTCCATCACAGCTCCGCTGGAAGGACGTCTCCCTGACTCTCCCCTGCAGTCCTGCACTACAGAAAAGGGTAAAAAAAGAGAGGGGGGCACTAATTTGGCGCAGTTTTATACTAACAGCAGCTATAAAGGGAAAAGCACATTTTATAGTGGTATTCCTGTATATATATAGCGCTCTGGTGTGTGCTGGCATACTCTCCCTCTGTCTCCCCAAAGGGCTAGTGGGGTCCTGTCCTCTATCAGAGCATTCCCTGTGTGTGTGTGCGGTGTGTCGGTACGATTGTGTCGACATGTTTGAGGAGGAAAATGAGATGGAGGCGGAGCAATTGCCTATTATACAGTTGTCACCCCCTAGGGAGTCGACACCTGAGTGGATGAGCTTGTGGAAGGAATTGCGTGACAGTGTCAGCTCCTTACGACAGACAGTTGACGACATGAGACAGCCGGCTACTCAGCTTGTGCCTGTCCAGGGGTCTCAAACGCCATCAGGGGCTTTAAAACGCCCGTTACCTCAAATGGCAGACACAGACACGGATACTGACTCCAGTGTCGATGATGAGGAGACAAACGTGACTTCCACTAGGGCCACACGTTACATGATTGAAGCAATGAAAAATGTATTGCATATATCTGATAATACAAGTACCACTAAAAAGGGTATTATGTTTGGTGAGAAAAAACTGCCTGTAGTTTTTCCTGTATCCGAGGAATTAAATGAAGTGTGTGATGAGGCGTGGGTTTCCCCCGATAAAAAACTGATAATTCCTAAAAGGTTATTGGCATCGTACCCTTTCCCGCCAGAGGATAGGGCACGTTGGGAAACACCCCCTAGGGTGGATAAAGCGCTCACACGCTTGTCTAAACAGGTAGCACTACCCTCTCCTGATACGGCCGCCCTAAAGGAACCTGCCGATAGAAAGCTGGAGAATATCCTAAAATGTATATACTCTCACACGGGTGTTATACTGCGACCAGCAATCGCCTCAGCCTGGATGTGCAGTGCGGGCCTGGCGTGGTCGGATTCCCTGACTGAAAATATTGATACCCTAGATAGGGACAGTATATTATTGACTATAGAACATTTGAAGGATGCATTTCTATATATGCGTGATGCACAGAGGGATATTTGCCGACTGGCATCAAGAGTTAGCGCGCTGTCCATTTCTGCAAGAAGAGGTTTATGGACACGGCAGTCGTCAGGTGATGCGGATTCTAAAACATGGAAGTATTGCCTTATAAGGGGGAGGAGTTATTTGGGGTAGGTCTATCAGACCTGGTAGCCACGGCAACTGCTGGAAAATCCACATTTTTACCCCAGGTAGCTTCTCAACCTAAGAAGACGCCATATTATCAGGCGCAGTCCTTTCGGCCCCATAAGGGCAAGCGGGCAAAAGGCGCCTCATTTCTGCCCCGTGGCAGAGGGAGAGGAAAAAGGCTGCAACAAACAGCCAGTTCCCAGGAACAAAAGCCCTCTCCCGCCTCCGCAAAGTCCTCAGCATGACGCTGGGGCTTTACAAGCGGACTCAGGCACGGTGGGGGCCCGTCTCAAGAAGTTCAGTGCGCAGTGGGCCCACTCGCAAGTGGACCCCTGGATCCTTCAGGTGGTATCTCAGGGGTACAAATTGGAATTTGAGATGTCTCCCCCTCGCCGTTTTCTAAAGTCTGCTTTACCGACGTCTCCCTCAGACAGGGAGGCAGTATTGGAAGCCATTCACAAGCTGTATTCCCAGCAGGTGATAATCAAGGTACCCCTCCTACAACAGGGAAAGGGGTACTATTCCACACTATTTGTGGTACCGAAGCCGGACGGCTCGGTGAGACCAATTTTAAACCTAAAATCCTTGAACACTTACATACAAAGGTTCAAATTCAAGATGGAGTCACTCAGGGCAGTGATTGCAAACCTGGAAGAAGGGGACTATATGGTGTCTCTGGACATCAAAGATGCTTACCTACATGTCCCAATTTACCCTTCTCACCAAGGGTACCTCAGGTTTGTGGTACAGAACTGTCACTATCGGTTTCAGACGCTGCCGTTTGGATTGTCCACGGCACCCCGGGTCTTTACCAAGGTAATGGCCGAAATGATGATACTCCTTCGAAGGAAGGGAGTTTTAGTTATCCCTTACTTGGACGATCTCCTGATAAGGGCAAGATCCAGGGAACAGTTGGAAGTCGGAGTAGCACTATCTCAGATAGTGCTGCGCCAGCACGGTTGGATTCTCAATATTCCAAAATCGCAGCTGATCCCGACACGACTTCTATTCCTAGGGATGATCCTGGACACAGTCCAGAAAAAGGTGTTTCTCCCGGAGGAGAAAGCCAGGGAGTTATCCGAACTAGTCAGAAATCTCCTAAAACCAGGCCAAGTCTCAGTGCATCAATGCACAAGGGTCCGGGGAAAGATGGTGGCTTCTTACGAAGCAATCCCATTCGGCAGATTCCACGCAAGAACCTTCCAGTGGGATCTGCTAGACAAATGGTCCGGGTCGCATCTTCAGATGCATCAGCGGATAATCTTGTCACCAAGGACAAGGGTGTCTCTCCTGTGGTGGTTGCAGAGTGCTCATCTTCTAGAGGGCCGCAGATTCGGCATTCAGGACTGGGTCCTGGTGACCACGGATGCCAGCCTGAGAGGCTGGGGAGCAGTCACACAGGGAAGAAATTTCCAGGGCTTGTGGTCAAGCCTGGAGACATCACTTCACATAAATATCCTGGAGCTAAGGGCCATCTACAATGCTCTAAGCCTAGCAAGACCTCTGCTTCAAGGTCAGCCGGTGCTGATCCAGTCGGACAACATCACGGCAGTCGCCCACGTAAACAGACAGGGCGGCACAAGAAGCTGGAGGGCAATGACGGAAGTCGCAAGGATTCTTCGCTGGGCGGAAAATCATGTGATAGCACTGTCAGCAGTGTTCATTCCGGGAGTGGACAACTGGGAAGCAGACTTCCTCAGCAGACACGACCTCCACCCGGGGGAGTGGGGACTTCACCCAGAAGTCTTCCGCATGATTGTGAACTGTTGGGAAAAACCAAAGGTGGACATGATGACGTCCCGCCTCAACAAAAAACTAGACCGGTATTGCGCCAGGTCAAGGGACCCTCAGGCAATAGCTGTGGACGCTCTGGTAACACCGTGGGTGTACCAGTCAGTGTATGTATTCCCTCCTCTGCCTCTCATACCCAAGGTACTGAGAATCATAAGAAGGACAGGAGTAAGGACTATACTCGTGGCTCCGGATTGGCCAAGAAGGACTTGGTACCCGGAACTTCAAGTGAGGCTCACAGAGGACCCGTGGCCTCTACCTCTAAGAAAGGACCTGCTCCAGCAGGGACCCTGTCTGTTACAAGACTTACCGCGGCTGCGTTTGACGGCATGGCGGTTGAACGCCGGATCCTGAAGGAAAAAGGCATTCCGGATGAAGTCATCCCTACCCTGATCAAAGCCAGGAAGGATGTAACCGTACAACATTATCACCGTATTTGGCGTAAATATGTTGCGTGGTGCGAGGCCAGGAAGGCCCCTACAGAGGAATTTCAACTGGGTCGTTTCCTGCATTTCCTGCAAACAGGACTGTCTATGGGCCTAAAATTAGGGTCCATTAAGGTTCAAATTTCGGCCCTGTCGATTTTCTTCCAAAAAGAACTGGCTTCAGTTCCTGAAGTTCAGACGTTTGTCAAGGGGGTACTGCATATACAGCCTCCTTTTGTGCCTCCAGTGGCACCTTGGGATCTCAATGTAGTTTTGGGGTTCCTAAAATCACATTGGTTTGAACCACTCTCCACTGTGGACTTAAAATATCTCACATGGAAAGTGGTAATGCTGTTAGCCCTGGCTTCAGCCAGGCGTGTCTCAGAATTGGCGGCTTTATCCTATAAAAGCCCTTACCTAATTTTTCATACGGATAGGGCAGAATTGAGGACTCGTCCTCCAATTTCTCCCTAAGGTGGTTTCAGCGTTTCACTTGAACCAGCCTATTGTGGTAACCTGCGGCTACTAGGGACTTGGAGGACTCCAAGTTGCTGGACGTAGTCAGGGCCCTGAAAATATGTTTCCAGGACGGCTGGAGTCAGAAAATCTGACTCGCTGTTTATCCTGTATGCA
This sequence comes from Pseudophryne corroboree, assembly GCF_028390025.1. Lineage (NCBI taxonomy): Eukaryota > Metazoa > Chordata > Amphibia > Anura > Myobatrachidae > Pseudophryne > Pseudophryne corroboree. Next base: position 716,329,884 of record NC_086445.1, read on the forward strand.
CCCAACAAGCTGGGTGCTCCTGCTTCTAAGCAGACTATTGCTCGTTGGATTTGTAGTACAATTCAGCTTGCACATTCTGTGGCGGGCCTGCCACAGCCAAAATCTGTAAAAGCCCATTCCACAAGGAAGGTGGGCTCATCTTGGGCGGCTGCCCGAGGGGTCTCGGCTTTACAACTTTGCCGAGCAGCTACTTGGTCAGGGGCAAACACGTTTGCTAAATTCTACAAATTTGATACCCTGGCTGAGGAGGACCTGGAGTTCTCTCATTCGGTGCTGCAGAGTCATCCGCACTCTCCCGCCCGTTTGGGAGCTTTGGTATAATCCCCATGGTCCTTACGGAGTTCCCAGCATCCACTAGGACGTCAGAGAAAATAAGAATTTACTTACCGATAATTCTATTTCTCGTAGTCCGTAGTGGATGCTGGGCGCCCATCCCAAGTGCGGATTGTCTGCAATACTTGTACATAGTTATTGTTACAAAAATCGGGTTATTATTGTTGTGAGCCATCTTTTCAGAGGCTCCTCTGTTATCATGCTGTTAACTGGGTTCAGATCACAGGTTGTACGGTGTGATTGGTGTGGCTGGTATGAGTCTTACCCGGGATTCAAAATCCTTCCTTATTGTGTACGCTCGTCCGGGCACAGTATCCTAACTGAGGCTTGGAGGAGGGTCATAGGGGGAGGAGCCAGTGCACACCAGGTAGTCCTAAAGCTTTTACTTTTGTGCCCAGTCTCCTGCGGAGCCGCTATTCCCCATGGTCCTTACGGAGTTCCCAGCATCCACTACGGACTACGAGAAATAGAATTATCGGTAAGTAAATTCTTATTTTAAATTCGACACTCAGACACCCTCCCGCCGGGACCCGAATTCGACCTATTCAATAAAAAACGGATTCGTCAGTCCGCTGTCGAAAAACTGACCAATTGACGATAGTGTGCGTCCTGGATTCGACCTCATGGACGGCACAAAAGTGTGTAAAAAAAATCCTGGAAAAAAAAATGCGTGGGGTCCCCACTCCTAAGCATAACCAGCCTCGGGGGGGGGGGAGAATGACGGTATCCCCCGTATTTTCACAACCAACACCGGGCTCTGCGTCCGGTCCTGGTGCCAAAAAATCCGGGAGACAAAAAACGTAGGGGTCCCCCGTATTTTTAACACCAGCACCGGGCTCCACTAGTCAGGGAGATAATGCCACAGCCGGGGGACACTTTTATATCGGTCCCTGCGGCCGTGGCATTAAATCACTAACTAGTCACCCCTGGCCGAGGTACCCTGGAGGAGTGGGGACCCCTTAAATCAAGGGGTCCCCCCCCTCCAGCAACCCAAGGGCCAGGGGTGAAGCCCGAGGGCTGCGGATGGGAGGCTGATAGCCAAGTGACAAAAATAAAGAATATTGTTTTTTGTAGCAGAACTACAAGTCCCAGCAAGCCTCCCCCGCAAGCTGGTACTTGGAGAACCACAAGTACCAGCATGCGGGGGGGGGGGGGGCGTTGGTACCTGTAGTTCTACTGCAAAAAAAATACCCAAATAAAAACAGCACACGCACACCGTGAAAGTAAAACTTTATTACATACATGCACGCCGACACACACACTTACCTATGTTCACACGCCGACTCGGTCCCCTTCATCCGTAGAATCAGTGGAATCCAAACGGGCCCGTTTCTCCCCCGCATGCTGGTACTTGTGGTTCTCCAAGTACCAGCTTGCAGGGGAGGCTTGCTGGGACTTGTAGTTCTGCTACAAAAACAATATTCTTTATTTTTGTCACTTGGCTATCAGCCTCCCATCCGCAGCCCTCGGGCTTCACCCCTGGCCCTTGGGTTGCTGGAGGGGGGGGACCCCTTGATTTAAGGGGTCCCCACTCCTCCAGGGTACCTCGGCCAGGGGTGACTAGTTAGTGATTTAATGCCACGGCCGCAGGGACCGATATAAAATTGTCCCCCGGCTGTGGCATTATCTCTCTGACTAGTGGAGCCCGGTGCTGGTGTTAAAAATACGGGGGACCCCTACGTTTTTTGTCCCCCGTATTTTTGGCACCAGGACCGGACGCAGAGCCCGGTGCTGGTTGTGAAAATACGAGGGATCCCGTCATTCCCCCCCCCCCCCCCCCCCCCCCCCCGTATTTTTACAACCAGGACCGGCTCAAAGAGGTTATGCTTAGGAGGGGTGACCCCACGCATTTTTTTTCAGGATTTTTTACACATTCCCACCCCTTCCCACTGAAAAACATGCTCTGATCTCTCCATATTATTTTAAAAAATATATAAATAATACTTGTGGCTCCTTATAGACAAACCAAGTACATAATCCCTTCTAATATAAATAGATATGCTATTAGCAATAAAAAAAACATGTTTTTACATTTTTTATTAGATCCCGCCAGCAAAATGAGGCGGACTGAAATTGACGAAATGACTGTCGAAAAGCACATTCTTCAATTGAATATACTTTTGTCGAAAAGCCGCATTTTTACCATTGCAGACGTCGAATTTGACAACTGTCGAATTGCAAAAAGTCGAATTTGAAACGGCCGTTTTTTTGTCAAAGTACTGTATTGCATTGTCAAATCAGTTTTGGTGTCGAAAATGCCCCGTTTTTCGACATTTGCGGCAATTCGACTGCAATTGCATATACCCCATAGTCCATATCTCAAGAAAAGTTAGTCCAAATCGGTGGTGCTGGGCTCCGGGGAGTTCAGGGGAAATCGCAGAGTGAAAATCGGGCATAGCAAGGATCTCACCGTGTGTACACACCATAAGCCTGATAATTCATATTCCTTTTGGCAGGTGAATCGACTGCTACAATGGTATTTGCAGGGAGAGTATCTGCTAGTTTGGTTGGGACAAACCAATCCATAAGTCATTGGGGTAAATTTACTAAGATTCGTATTTTCCCGTTTCAGGTCAAAGTTCAATCACGAATGACATCGAAAGTGTAAAACTGCAACTTTTGAATTTGTTACGATGGATTTACTAAGCTGTCGTATTCGGGTTTTTCTTTTCTTCCGATGTCGATGTCATTCGTGTTTTTTTTTGTGTTTTTACGGCAGTGATTAGCAAAACACTGCTGACTTTTTTACAATTAATCTCGCCGGATCTGTGTGATCCGTGCTGGGGTTCTATTTTTTTTTTTTTTTAATTAAACACTGTAAAATTTAAAAAAAAAATTGTGTGGGGTCCCCCCTCCTAAGCATAACCAGCCTCGGGCTCTTTGAGCCGATCCTGGTTGCCGAAATATGGGAAAAAAAATGACAGGGGTTCCCCCATATTTAAGCAACCAGCATCGGGCTCTGCGCCTGGTCCTGGTTCCAAAAATACGGGGGACAAAAAGAGTAGGGGTCCCCCGTATTTTTAAAACCAGCACCGGGCTCCACTAGCTGGACAGATAATGCCACAGCCGGGGGTCAGTTTTATATAGTGCCCTGCGGCCGTGGCATCAAAAATCCATCTAGTCACCCCTGGCCGGGGTACCCTGGGGGAGTGGGGACCCCTTCAATCAAGGGGTCCCCCCCCCCAGCCACCCAAGGGCCAGGGGTGAAGCCCGAGGCTGTCCCCCCCCATCCAATGGGCTGCGGATGGGGAGGCTGATGGCCTTTGTTGTAAAAGAAAAGATATTGTTTTTAGTAGCAGTACTACAAGGCCCAGCAAGCCTCCCCCGCATGCTGGTACTTGGAGAACCACAAGTACCAGCATGCGACGGAAAAACGGGCCCGCTGGTACCTGTAGTAGTACTACTACTAAAAAAATACCCAAAAAAAGACAAGACACACACACCGTGAAAGTATAATTTTATTACATACATACACACATACATACATACTTACCTTAAGTTCCCACGCAGGTCGGTCCTCTTCTCCAGTAGAATCCAAGGGTACCTGTTGAAGAAATTATACTCACGAGATCCAGGGGTCCAGGCTCCTCGGGAAATCCAGGGGTAATCCACGTACTTGAAAAAAATAACAAAACGGTGTCCCGACCACGAACTGAAAGGGGACCCATGTTTGCACATGGGTCACCTTTCCACGAATGCCAGAAACCCACTTTGACTTCTGTCTAAGTGGGTTTCTTCAGCCAATCAGGGAGCGCCACGTTGTAGCACTCTCCTGATCAGCTGTGTGCTCCTGTCCTCACTGACAGGCAGCACACGGCAGTGTTACAATGTAGCGCCTATGCGCTACATTGTAACCAATGCTGGGAACTTTCTGCTCAGCGGTTGACAAGTGACGTCACCGCTGAGCAGAAAGTTCCCAGCATTGGTTACAATGTAGCGCATAGGCGCTACATTGTAACACTGCCGTGTGCTGCCTGTCAGTGAGGACAGGAGCACACAGCTGATCAGGAGAGTGCTACAACGTGGCGCTCCCTGATTGGCTGAAGAAACCCACTTAGACAGAAGTCAAAGTGGGTTCTGGCATTCGTGGAAAGGTGACCCATGTGCAAACATGGGTCCCCTTTCAGTTCGTGGTCGGGACACCGTTTTGTTATTTTTTTCAAGTACGTGGATTACCCCTGGATTTCCCGAGGAGCCTGGACCCCTGGATCTCGTGAGTATAATTTCTTCAACAGGTACCCCTTGGATTCTACTGGAGAAGAGGGACCGACCTGCGTGGGAACTTAAGGTAAGTATGTATGTATGTGTGTATGTATGTAATAAAATTATACTTTCACGGTGTGTGTGTCTTGTCTTTTTTTGGGTATTTTTTTAGTAGTAGTACTACAGGTACCAGCGGGCCCGTTTTTCCGTCGCATGCTGGTACTTGTGGTTCTCCAAGTACCAGCATGCGGGGGAGGCTTGCTGGGCCTTGTAGTACTGCTACTAAAAACAATATCTTTTCTTTTACAACAAAGGCTATCAGCCTCCCCATCCGCAGCCCATTGGATGGGGGGGGACAGCCTCGGGCTTCACCCCTGGCCCTTGGGTGGCTGGGGGGGGGGACCCCTTGATTGAAGGGGTCCCCACTCCCCCAGGGTACCCCGGCCAGGAGTGACTAGTTGGATTTTTGATGCCACGGCCGCAGGGCACTATATAAAAGTGACCCCCGGCTGTGGCATTATCTGTCCAGCTAGTGGAGCCCGGTGCTGGTTTTAAAAATACGGGGGACCCCTACTCTTTTTGTCCCCCGTATTTTTGGGACCAGGACCAGGCGCAGAGCCCGATGCTGGTTGCTTAAATATGGGGGAACCCCTGTCATTTTTTTCCCCATATTTCGGCAACCAGGATCGGCTCAAAGAGCCCGAGGCTGGTTATGCTTAGGAGGGGGGACCCCACGCAATTTTTTTTGAAAAAAATAAGCACTTTCCCACCCCTTCCCACTGATATACATGCACGGATCTCATGGATCCGTGCATGCCTATCCAATCACGAATAAAAAAAAAAAGGTCTGGTTTTTTTTAGGATTTTTTTACGAGTTGTAATTTTTCACGGCAGTGTTTGTTTTTTTTTGCTTTGCACTTCTTAGTAAATGACCGAGATTCATACTTAAACAGCCGCGTTTTGACCGATGGTGTATTCATTCGTAATTTTTTACTTGGACTTGCAAAAAATTACGAATGCCCTCATCTCTGCCGTGATTAGTGTTTAGTAAATTACCGAGATGACACTTTGATGAAAAAACGGCATCTCGGTCAAAATCGGGAGCTTAGTAAATTTCCCCCATTGTGTGGGAAAAGAATAAAGGGCTTGAAGATGAATTAAATACTCTGTATTGATTGCAGTGGAGGGAATTGTACAGATTGACATTTTATATGCATTCAATTATAGAAGCTAGTCAGACATCTTTGCATGACATGCAATTTGAATTTTATTCTGATTTCTAAACCAAGGTTTTCTTATTTTCTAGCAAAAAGAGAGTATCTCCAAATGTATCTCTGATCTGAAGCTTCTATCAAAGACAATACAAGCAAGCCCTTGAGACTTTTATGTTGCAGCTATGGACCCTGACATGTTCAACAGCTGTATTGTGCAGAACTCTTAAATACATATTTCTATACACTCTGATTCCACTGTCTTTTTATTGTCTTTTGTTTGTGTTAAAAGTTAAAAATGCTAGCTCAGCTTGTCTGGCTAGTTTTAAAATTAGGTAAACAGACTTTCTTCTAAATAAAATAAAGAGAGCAATAAAATGATGTTAAATGTAGTAGAGTGATGTGCCCCCCCCCCCCCCCCCCCACACTTCCTCCCATCAACGTGAAGTTGTCCACAGCCCTGCCCACTGCAAGAAAGGAGAACACAGACTCTCAAGTAAATGTTTACTGGGAGGCATTAGAGCAAAAGTGATTTTCTTTATATCTTTTGGCTTCATAGCCTCTAGACAGGCTGCAGCTCTACTAAACAAAAAGAAAGAGAAGACTCTTTTGCTGCGCCTGTGTATAATGATCTGTTATAAATAAATGTGAATTGAACCACGGATCTTATGGCATGGGAAAGACACGTTCGCCACTATGAGGAGATGTGTGATACTCCTAAAGAGTTAATCAGATTATAAATTGAAAATAGAGGCGCTCATGAGAATCACATACCAAAATATCACAGGTTCAATATCAGCCAAGGAATAAATAGTAATGATAATAAGAAAATATAAAATACATATGTTTATTAATAGTAATATAAAAATACTATTTCATAATGGATAATTCAATATTCCATATGATTTTAGCAGAATATATAATATACAAAAATTTTTAAAAATAGCATGGATTATCTAAATCCAGAGTGTATTATTATACTTGAGAAATCACTGAACAGTATGGTTCAAAATGGTATGTATCAGAATGTTGCAGTTTCTTGGAGAATCACTGTTGCCACAGCTGCTACAGGTGAATTCTAAATGTGTCACATTGACTGCACGTATTAATTGATAGTCAGCATGGATAAATGTATGAAATACCTCTCCACAAGGGCTGGTGAACCCGAGCGTCCCCGGGTGAGTCCAAAAGTTGCCCAGTAATTGAAAAAGCTGGTAGGTACGTGGAATATCTGGATCTTTCAGCCAGCTGCACCGATTATTGGTTACCCTGCTTGTTACACCTTACAGGTGCTTCGTGCGGGTGATTGTAACAGCAAGTAGTGTGGCTGCTGGATCGGGTGATGTATTGAGCCCGGGTATAGATGTGCGTACCTTCCAATCTACCTGGACGTGCACCGTCCGCCGGTAGAGACCAAAGTCGGGAGTGCTGGAAGTGATTGCCGTGTCCGTGCGGCGTCTGCAGCTGATCGTGCGGCCACGTAGAAAGCCGTCCACGGCTGTTGTTAATAAGGCCGGGTGGAGTGGCTATGGCTTGAGTGCGTCCTGGAGAAATGTTCAGTGATTTCCAAAAAGGAGGAGGAGTCCTGACGCGTTTCGTCACGTGACCCGTGACTTTTTCAAAGATGACTCCCCTTTGCACAGTGTGTGTAATTTAAAAGGCTCTTAATTATGCCTCCACATATGTACCTAATCAGTATAATTAAACATCAATAATAACACATGGGCTTATATGCAAAGAATTCCTTGGCTGTTTGGATAACAATTTATCTGGTTTGATTATCTTAAAGTTTAACCAACCTGGCGAAATAAATTATCATCAATAAAAGACAAACCTAATGGCGGAGCTAACACAAAAATACACAAAAATCAAGAAACAAATAAAAATAGAGTGTCATAGACATAAAGGACATTGTTAATGTATTATATCTGAACATATATCCCGGCTGTATTTTGCAGTACCAACTCTTGATGCTGTAAACTAATTCCTATATTAGGGATTATCTGAACCTTATATGATGACAAAAATACCCATATTATTTATGAAGAAGAGACCATAATAAGAGATCGAATTATATGTAGTATATACAGGGGGACTTTTATAAAAACTGTCATTTATAGGTCCATACCAATTGATCAAATATAAAATAACATAAAAAGTTGACATAATGATAATATCAGACACCATGTCAACATTATCCGAACATATATAAAAATATATCTTATATAAAATTATATAAAAAATTCAAATAAAAACATGAAATTGTGAGTCATGGTCATAATGGGTCATGATCATACTGATAATCCTGCTGGACGTATAATTATTTGAAAAATATCAAAAAAAGGTCTAAAATATAAAGATACCCATAATTAAAGCAAAATACACTTATATAAATGATAGAAAAAACCTATACATATTTGATTATACATTTATATTCATATAGCTGCTCAATTACATAGACCAGAATGACAGAAAATTATGACAAAGGAAGAAAAAGGAGAAAAAGGACATCACTAGTCAATTTCAATAAACTCATTGAGGCCACCAGGAACAAGTGACCCCATTCTGTGAATCCAAAAATTCTCCCGACGACAGAGCTTGCTAAATCTGTCTCCCCCCCCCCCCTACATGTGAGGCTAATGGTCTCAAAGCCAATTAGCTTCAGATCTTTTGGATCTCTGTTGTGGAAATGGAAAAAATGTTTTGAGACCCCATGATTCAAAAATCCCTTTATGATGTTTCGTCTGTGTTCTAAAAAGCGAACTTTCAGCTTACGCATCGTTCTCCCTATATACTGGAGCCCACAAGGGCAAACCAGCATGTAAATAGTATATTCGCTATTGCAATTAATAAAAGATTTTATGGGATATTTGTCTCCCCGGGGTGATTCAAAGAAATGCACATTGTTCTGGATATAAAAACATGTGGTGCAGTGTCTTGCACCACATCTATAACAACCATTGGGTGTACTCCTGAGCCAGGAGACGGATGAATTTTGTGTATTATTATTGATTCCCATTCTTTTATCCACAAACAGGCTGGGGGCTAGGTGTTGTGTCAAATTTTCCGATTTTTTAAAAAATGACAGAAGGAGAGTGTCCTATGAACGGTTTAAGGATCTTATCTGTCAATAAGATTGGAAAATTATTGGTCAGGACCTTTTTTATTCTTCCAGAGGCACTGTTATATTTAGAGAAGAAGTGTGGTAAATCTTCTTTAAAAGCCGTATTCTTTGTCCTGTAGCTAAGGAGCTGATTCCGATCAAGTTTGATCGTTTTTTCTAAGGCAGAGTTGAGTAAATCTGTGGGGTAACCTCTATCTCTAAAGGCGCCCACAAGTTCCAGAGCTTGTATATTGAAGTCCCCTTGATTACTACAGTTGCGGCGCAACCGTCGCAGCTGTCCTGAAGGGATGTTTCTCATCCAAGGTTTAGAATGTATACTGTCGAAGTGAAGGAAGTTGTAATTGTCGACCTCCTTCCTGTAGGTTTTAGTTGTTATATTATCCTCAAATATTGAGATAGTAATATCGAGAAAGGAAACAGACCACTTATCTACTGTGCACGTGAACTGTAAATTAAACTCATTATTATTCAGAAGTGAGGTGGAATTAGAAAAATGTGAACAATCCCCATCAAAAATAAAAAACAAATCATCTATATAACGGCCATAGAAGACAAGGTCCGCGCCCAAGTCCCTCCCCCACACATGAGCGTCCTCAAAGGCGCCCATGTATAGGTTGGCGAAACTAGGCGCGAACCTCGTCCCCATGGCCGTCCCCAGTGTCTGCAAATAATACATGTGATTGAAATAAAAATAATTGTGTGATAAAATAAACGAGATAGAATCTACAATAAATTTTTGAAGTCTTTCTGATAAGGAATCCGACTTCTTTAGATATTGTTCAATAACAGCTACACCCTTAGTATGGGGAATATTAGAATAAAGTGCACTTACATCACATGTGACAAAAAAGTATGTATCTTTATTCTGGAAGAATAAAAAAGGTCCTGACCAATAATTTTCCAATCTTATTGACAGATAAGATCCTTAAACCGTTCATAGGACACTCTCCTTCTGTCATTTTTAAAAAATCGGAAAATTTGACACAACACCTAGCCCCCAGCCTGTTTGTGGATAAAAGAATGGGAATCCATAATAATACACAAAATTCATCCGTCTCCTGGCTCAGGAGTACACCCAATGGTTGTTATAGATGTGGTGCAAGACACTGCACCACATGTTCTTATATCCAGAACAATGTGCATTTCTTTGAATCACCCCGGGGAGACAAATATCCCATAAAATCTTTTATTAATTGCAATAGCGAATATACTATTTACATGCTGGTTTGCCCTTGTGGGCTCCAGTATATAGGGAGAACGATGCGTAAGCTGAAAGTTCGCTTTTTAGAACACAGACGAAACATCATAAAGGGATTTTTGAATCATGGGGTCTCAAAACATTTTTTCCATTTCCACAACAGAGATCCAAAAGATCTGAAGCTATCTGGCCTTGAGACCATTAGCCTCACATGTAGGGGGGGAGACAGATTTAGCAAGCTCTGTCGTCGGGAGAATTTTTGGATTCACAGAATGGGGTCACTTGTTCCTGGTGGCCTCAATGAGTTTATTGAAATTGACTAGTGATGTCCTTTTTCTCCTTTTTCTTCCTTTGTCATAATTTTCTGTCATTCTGGTCTATGTAATTGAGCAGCTATATGAATATAAATGTATAATCAAATATGTATAGGTTTTTTCTATCATTTATATAATAGTGTATTTTGCTTTAATTATGGGTATCTTTATATTTTAGACCTTTTTTTGATATTTTTCAAATAATTATACGTCCAGCAGGATTATCAGTATGATCATGACCCATTATGACCATGACTCACAATTTCATGTTTTTATTTGAATTTTTTATATAATTTTATATAAGATATATTTTTATATATGTTCGGATAATGTTGACATGGTGTCTGATATTATCATTATGTCAACTTTTTATGTTATTTTATATTTGATCAATTGGTATGGACCTATAAATGACAGTTTTTATAAAAGTCCCCCTGTATATACTACATATAATTCGATCTCTTATTATGGTCTCTTCTTCATAAATAATATGGGTATTTTTGTCATCATATAAGGTTCAGATAATCCCTAATATAGGAATTAGTTTACAGCATCAAGAGTTGGTACTGCAAAATACAGCCGGGATATATGTTCAGATATAATACATTAACAATGTCCTTTATGTCTATGACACTCTATTTTTATTTGTTTCTTGATTTTTGTGTATTTTTGTGTTAGCTCCGCCATTAGGTTTGTCTTTTATTGATGATAATTTATTTCGCCAGGTTGGTTAAACTTTAAGATAATCAAACCAGATAAATTGTTATCCAAACAGCCAAGGAATTCTTTGCATATAAGCCCATGTGTTATTATTGATGTTTAATTATACTGATTAGGTACATATGTGGAGGCATAATTAAGAGCCTTTTAAATTACACACACTGTGCAAAGGGGAGTCATCTTTGAAAAAGTCACGGGTCACGTGACGAAACGCGTCAGGACTCCTCCTCCTTTTTGGAAATCACTGAACATTTCTCCAGGACGCACTCAAGCCATAGCCACTCCACCCGGCCTTATTAACAACAGCCGTGGACGGCTTTCCACGTGGCCGCACGATCAGCTGCAGACGCCGCACGGACACGGCAATCACTTCCAGCACTCCCGACTTTGGTCTCTACCGGCGGACGGTGCACGTCCAGGTAGATTGGAAGGTACGCACATCTATACCCGGGCTCAATACATCACCCGATCCAGCAGCCACACTACTTGCTGTTACAATCACCCGCACGAAGCACCTGTAAGGTGTAACAAGCAGGGTAACCAATAATCGGTGCAGCTGGCTGAAAGATCCAGATATCCCACGTACCTACCAGCTTTTTCAATTACTGGGCAACTTTTGGACTCACCCGGGGACGCTCGGGTTCACCAGCCCTTGTGGAGAGGTATTTCATACATTTATCCATGCTGACTATCAATTAATACGTGCAGTCAATGTGACACATTTAGAATTCACCTGTAGCAGCTGTGGCAACAGTGATTCTCCAAGAAACTGCAACATTCTGATACATACCATTTTGAACCATACTGTTCAGTAATTTCTCAAGTATAATAATACACTCTGGATTTAGATAATCCATGCTATTTTTAAAAATTTTTGTATATTATATATTCTGCTAAAATCATATGGAATATTGAATTATCCATTATGAAATAGTATTTTTATATTACTATTAATAAACATGTATTTTATATTTTCTTATTATCATTACTATTTATTCCTTGGCTGATATTGAACCTGTGATATTTTGGTATGTGATTCTCATGAGCGCCTCTATTTTCAATTTATAGGCTGCAGCTCTAGTAAGGAAACACAGTTCAGAATTTCTCCTGATTTAGCTGTGATAAGGAAGACGCTGGCATTTTCTGCCTCACAAAAACAATGTTTTGTCATGCACTATCAAAGAGACTTTATACTGTAACTGGCATAGTATAATAGTAGTGGTCCTATATGAGGGTGGTTCAGTAAGGTAAGCAGACCTTCCACATGTGTAATGATCTCTATTTCATTTAATCTAATTTACCATCAAGTGGGTAGACCACTGCTTCCCCTGACTGCCTTTAGAGTGTGCCTTATATCAGTCTTACTGTCCAAACATCTGTCGAAAGATAGGGCTGGTGGTCAGACATTGAGGTGTATAGTGGGATTCGATTTGTGCATCTAAAGGGCACATCAGCAGCTGAAATTCATCGTCAACTGGTGGAGGTGTACAGTGATACCTTCATGTCACAGAAACAGGTTTAGGTTTCAGGTAATGAAAGTAGTCCTGATTTCTGTCTTCACTGACAACCCTGCTTCAAAACACCATTTTAGTACATGGACTTCATGCATTGCATATACATAGTAAATAGCTCCGTATTCAGCAGAATCTAAATTTTCTTCGGCAGGGTCCACAGGTTATCCACAGGATAACAATGGGATATGATTAAGCGACAGCGGATTGGCACCAATTGATCAAAGCTTTCCGGCCTCCCAGGATGCAACGGGGCCGTCCATATATCCCCGCCTACTGGCTCAATGCAAATCAGTTTTGATTTCTCTAACGTCCTAGTGGATGCTGGGAACTCCGAAAGGACCATGGGGAATAGCGGGCTCCGAAGGAGGCTGGGCACTCTAGAAAGATTTATGACTACCTGGTGTGCACTGGCTCCTCCCACTATGACCCTCCAAGCCTCAGTTAGATCTTGTGCCCGGCCGAGGTTGGATGCACACTAGGGGCTCTCCTGAGCCCTTAGAAAGAAAGTATAGATTTAGGTTTTTTATTTTCAGTGAGACCTGCTGGCAACAGGCTCACTGCAGCGAGGGACTAAGGGGAGAAGAAGCGAACTCGCCTGCTTGCAGCCGGATTGGGCTTCTTAGGCTACTGGACACCATTAGCTCCAGAGGGATCGACCGCAGGCCCAGTCCATGGTGTTCGGTCCCGGAGCCGCCGTCCCCCTTACAGAGCCAGAAGCAAGAAGAGGTCCGGAAAATTGGCGGCAGAAGACATCAGTATTCACCAAGGTAGCGCACAGCACTGCAGCTGTGCGCCATTGCTCCTCACACACACTTCACACTCCGGTCACTGAGGGTGCAGGGCGCTGGGGGGGGGCGCCCTGAGAAGCAATTATAACACCTTGGCTGGCAAAAATACCACAATATATAGCCCCAGAGGCTATATATGTGGAAAATACCCCTGCCAGAATCCAGAAAAAAGCGGGAGAATAGGCCGCGGAAAAGGGGCGGAGCTATCTCCCTCAGACACACTGGCGCCATTTTCTCTTCACAGTGCAGCTGGAAGAAAGCTCCCCAGGCTCTCCCCTGTAGTTTTCAGGCTCGAAGGGTTAAAAAGAGAGGGGGGGCACTAAATTTAGGCGCAATATTGTATATACAAGCAGCTATGGGGGAAAATTCACTCAGTTATAGTGTTAATCTCCACATTATATAGCGCTCTGGTGTGTGCTGGCATACTCTCTCTCTGTCTCCCCAAAGGGCTTTGTGGGGTCCTGTCCTCAGTCGGAGCATTCCCTGTGTGTGTGCGGTGTGTCGGTACGGCTGTGTCGACATGTTTGAGGAGGAGGCTTATATAGTGACGGAGCAGATGCCGATAAATGTGATGTCGCCCCCTGTGGGGCCGACACCAGAGTGGATGGTTATGTGGAAGGTATTAACCGACAGTGTCAACTCCTTACATAAAAGGGTGGATGACGTAACAGCTGTGGGACAGCCGGCTTCTCAGCCCGCGCCTGCCCAGGCGTCTCAAAGGCCATCAGGGGCTCAAAAACGCCCGCTCATTCAGATGGCAGACACAGATGTCGACACGGAGTCTGACTCCAGTGTCGACAAGGTTGAGACATATACACAATCCACTAGGAACATCCGTGACTTGATCCCGGCAATAAAAAATGTGTTACACATTTCTGACATTAACCTCTAAAAATGGGTTTTTATGTTTGGGGAGAAAAAGCAGGCAGTGTTTTGTTCCCCCATCAGATGAATGAATGAAGTGTGTGAAAAGCGTGGGTTCCCCCTGATAAGAAACTGGTAATTTCTAAAAAATTACTGATGGTGTACCTTTTCCCGCCAGAGGATAAGTTACGCTGGGAGATATCCCCTAGGGTGGATAAGGCGCTCACGGTTGTCAAAATAGGTGGCACTGCCGTTTTAGGAACGGCCACTTTGAAGGTACCTGTTGATAAAAAGCAGGAGGCTATCCTGAAGTCTGTATTTACACACTCGGGTACTAGACTGAAACCTGCAGAGCGTGCTGCTGCAGCGTGGTCGGTGACCCTGTCAAACATACTAGTTTGCTAACATGAGAACATATTAAAGATGTCGTCTTATATATGAGGGATGCACAGAGGGATATTTTGCCGGCTGGCATCCAAAATGAATGTAATGTCCATTCTATCAGGAGGGTATTAGAGACCTGTCACTGGACAGGTGATGCTGACTTTAAAAGGCGCAAAGAGATTCTGCCTTATAAGGGTGAGGAATTATTTGGGGATGGTCTCTGGGACCTCGTATCCGCAGCAACAGCTGGGAAGAAATATTTTTACCTCAGTTTCCTCACAGACTAAGAAAGCACTGTATTATCAGGTACAGTCCTTTCAGCTTCAGAAAAGCAAGCGGGTCAAAGGCGCTTCCTTTCTGTACAGAGACAAGGGAAGAGGGAAAAAGCTGCACCAGTCAGCCTGTTCCCAGAATCATAATTCTTCTCTCGCTTCCTCTGAGTCCACAGCATGACGCGGGGGGCTCCACAGGTGTAGCCAGGTACGGCGGGGGGCCGTCTCAAAATATTTTCAGCGATCAGTGGGCTCGCTCACAGGTGGATCCCTGTTTCATTCAAGTAGTATTTCAGGGGTACAAGCTGGAATTCGAGATGTCTTCCCCCCGCCGTTTCCTCAAATATGCCTTGCCGACAACTCCCTCAGGCAGGGAGGCTGTGCTAGAGGCAATTAATAAGCTGTATTCCCAGCAGGTAATACTTAAGGTGCCCCTACTTCAACAAGGACGGGGTTACTATTCCACACGGTTTGGGGTACCGAAACCGCATGGTTCGGTGTGACCCTTTTTTATATTTAAAATCCTTGAACACATACATGAAAAAATTCAAGTTCAAGATGGAATCGCTCAGGGCGGTTATTGCAAGCCTGGACGAGAGGGATTACATGGTATCCCGGGACATCAAGGATGCTTACCTGCATGTCCCCATTTACTATCCTCGCCAGGAGTACCTCAGATTTGTGGTACAGGATTACCATTACCAAGTCCAGACTCTGCCGTTTGGACTGTACATGGCACCGAGGGTGTTACCAAGGTAATGGCCGGAATGATACTCCTTCGAAAAAGGGGAGTTTTTAATTATCCCGTACTTGGACAATCCCCTTATAAGGGCGAGGTCCAAGGAGCAGTTGCTAGTCGGGGTAGCACTATTTTGGAAAGTGCTACAACAGCACGGCTGGATTCTAAACAGTCCAAAGTCACAGCTAGTTCCTACGACACGTCTACTGTTCCTGGGGATGGTTCTGGACACAGACCAGAAATAAGTGTTTCTCCCGGAGGAGAAAGCCAAGGAGCTGTCATCCCTAGTCAGAGACCTCCTGAAGCCAAAACAGTTATCGGTGCATCATTGCACGCGAGTCCTGGGAAAAATGATAGCTTCCTACGAAGCAATCCCATTCGGCAGGTTCCATGCAAGAACTTTTCAGGGGGACCTGTTAGACAAGTGGTCCGAATCACATCTTCAGATGCATCGGCTGATAACCCTGTCTCCAAGGACCAGGGTATCTCTACTGTAGTGGCTGCAGAGTGCCCATCTTCAAGAGGGCCGCTGGTTCGACATACAGGACTAGGTCCTAGTGACCATGGATGCCAGCCTTTGAGGCTGGGGGGCAGTCACACAGGGAAGAAACTTCCAGGGACTTTGGTCAAGTCAGGTGACTTCCCTACATAAATATTCTGGACCTGAGGGCCATTTACAATGCCCTGAGTCAGGCAAGGCCTCTGCTTCAAAACCAGCCGGTCCTGATCCAATCAGACAACATCACGGCAGTCGCCCATGTAAACCAACAGGGCGGCACAAGAAGCAGGATGGCGATGGCAGAAGCCACAAGGATTCTCCGATGGGCGGAAAATCATGTGTTAACACTGTCAGCAGTGTTCATTCCCGGAGTGGACAACTGGGAAGCAGATCTTCTCAGCAGACACGACTTCCACCCGAGAGAGTGGGGACTTCATCCAGGAGTCTTCCAAAGGATTGTACACCATTGGGAAAGGCCACAGGTGGACATGAAGGCGTCCCGCCTCAACAAAAAGCTATAAAAGATATTGCGCCAGGTCAAGGGACCTTCAGGCGATAGCTGTGGACGCTCTGGTAACACCGTGGGTGTACCAGTCGGTTTATGTGTTCCCCCTCTGCCTCTCATACCAAAGGTACTGAGAATAATAAGAAGGCGAGGAGTAAGAACGATACTCGTGGTTCCGGATTGGCCAAGAAGAGCCTGGTACCCAGAACTTCAAGAAATTATATCAGAGGACCCATGGCCTCTGCCGCTCAGACAGGACCTGCTGCAGCAGGGGCCCTGTCTGTTCCAAGACTTACCGCGGCTACGTTTTGATGGCATGGCGGTTGAACGCCGGATCCTAAAGGAAAAGGGCATTCCGGAGGAAGTCATTCCTACGCTGATTCAAGCCAGGAAAGATGTAACTGCAAACATTATCACCGCATATGGCGGAAATATGTTGCTTGGTGTGAGGCCAAAAAAGGCCCCAACAGAGAAATTTCAACTAGGTCGATTTCTGCATTTCCTACAAGCAGGAGTGTCTATGGGCCTAAAATTAGGCTCCATTAAGATACAGATCTCGGCTCTGTCGATTTTCTTCCAGAAAGAATTAGCTTCAGTACCTGAAGTTCAGACATTGTAAAAGGAGGGCTGCATATTCAGCCCCCGGTTGTGCCTCCAGTGGCACCTTGGGATCTCAACGTGGTGTTGAGTTTCTTAAAATCACATTGGTTTGAACCACTAAAAACCGTGGATCTAAAATATCTCACGCGGATAGTGGTCATGTTATTGGCCTTGGCTTCGGCCAGGCGTGTATCAGAATTGGCGGCTTTGTCATATAAAAGTCCTTATCTGATTTTCCATATGGATAGGGCAGAATTGAGGACTCGTCCCCAGTTTCTCCCTAAGGTGGTATCAGTTTTTCACTTGAACCAACCTATTGTGGTGCCTGCGGCTACTAGGGACTTGGAGGATTCCAAGTTACTGGACGTAGTCAGGGCCTTGAAAAAATTATGTTTCCAGGATGGCTAGAGTCAGGAAAATTGACTCGCTATTTATCCTGTATGCACCCAACAGGCTGGGTGCTCCTGCTTCTAAGCAGACTATCGCTCGCTGGATCTGTGACACGATTCAGCAGGCGCATTCTGCGGCTGGACTGCCGCATCCTAAATCAGTGAAAGCCCATTCCACAGGGAAGGTGGGCTCATCTTGGGCGGCTGCCCGATGGGTCTCGGCTTTACAACTTTGCCGAGCTGTTACTGGGTCAGGGGCAAACACGTTTGCAAAATTCTACAAATTTGATACCCTGGCTGAGGAGGACCTTGAGTTCTCTCATTCGGTGCTGCAGAGTCATCCGCACTCTCCCGCCCGTTTGGGAGCTTTGGTATAATCCCCATGGTCCTTTCGGAGTTCCCAGCATCCACTAGGACGTTAGAGAAAATAAGATTTTACTCACCGGTAAATCTATTTCTCGTAGTCCGTAGTGGATGCTGGGCGCCCATCCCAAGTGCGGATTGTCTGCAATACTTGTAAATAGTTATTGCTAACTAAAGGGTTATTGTTGAGCCATCTGTTGAGAGGCTCCGTTATATTTCATACTGTCAAACTGGGTATAGTATCACGAGTTGTACGGTGTGATTGGTGTGGCTGGTATGAGTCTTACCCGGGATTCAAAATCCGTCCTTATTATGTCAGCTCGTCCGGGCACAGTGTCCTAACTGAGGCTTGGAGGAGGGTCATAGTGGGAGGAGCCAGTGCACACCAGGTAGTCATAAATCTTTCTAGAGTGCCCAGCCTCCTTCGGAGCCCGCTATTCCCCATGGTCCTTTCGGAGTTCCCAGCATCCACTACGGACTACGAGAAATAGATTTACCGGTGAGTAAAATCTTATTTTTTGTGTGCGGCAGGAACGGGACCATGGTCAGAGGGCTGCTGTTTTTTAGCAGCCCTAAGCTTTCTTATTTTATTTTTATAGTCTCACTAGTTTTTTTGAGGGATCTTTCTAAACAGCGTCTTATACGTACATTAGAGGCGCTCCAACAACTCTCCGCTGGGTCGCAACAGCGCTTACCCACGAGTACAGTGCTGTTTCGGCGGGCGTCTGTGTCGGATATACTAGCAGGTCCATCAGACGTTACCAGGCTGTGGCCGGAGCACGGGGAGAAGGTAAGGTATTGGTTCCGCTTAGCTAGATGGAATACGGACACAGCCGCACTGTTTTGGGAGGAGACTACCAAACAGTAGCTGACGTGGCTGCCACCACGGGTGCACCAGCGCTAGGCCTTAGAGATCATAGGCTCCAGGAAAAGCATGAGGCCGCGATCCCTAGGGTTGATGTCAGCAGGGGAAGTCAGACGCTCTCCTGGTCGCCCCTCCCCCTGGTTCATGACCAGTTTCCTCCGAGTCTCCCGCAATGAACTGTTTCCTCGCTTCCGTCCCAGATGCTGTCACGAGGGGAACCGGTCGCAGCATAGGCGGCTGTGTGACCAGTGCGTCTGTGTTCACTATAGGTTCATGGAGCGGCAGTGTACACTAGTAGCGTCTGGATCCACTCAGCGTTCGCTAACTGATTGATCGATCCTGGAAGCGAGGTGAGTCTCCCTGTATCCCACTCTACTGAGTACGGGCTATACAGCACTAAATCTCTGTCTACCTTTGAGTACGAATAGTTAGATAAGTGCCTATTGCATATCAGTCTGTATACATTTACTGTTTCTTTCGCAATGTGTCTGAATACGTTAGATCTGTTTAAACATGAATATGTTCTACATACTTAAAAATGTGTTTGTAGTTGATGTGCTCATATGCTTATTATACTATTGTATAACGTGACTGCTAGTGTGATTGCTGACTTTACTATATGTCTGTCAGTTGTTTTTCTGATCCTCTATACTGGTGCATGGGTAGGATCAGATTGTATGTCCGTTTAGAAAGTTTAAAGTGATTACAGTCACAAATTGTGTAGTACACTGTGAAAGTGCTTATTATCATGTCTAAGAGCGGCTAAGGTGAGGAAGGTACACTCACAGCAACACCAACACTCATATCATGTTTGTCTTGAAAAACTGTATTTCTCCTTCATCCACTAGGGGCCACTGGAGTGTAGTTACAATGGGGAAATAGTAGGTAGTAACTGGGAGCTGGCACTTTAAAATTCTCACACTGTGGCTAGCTCCTCCCCTACTATCTCCCCTCCAAGCCAGTCTTAGTTTAGTGCCCGAGAGAGCTGGTTCACTTGGGTTTAGCTGAAGAATTTTTTATTTTTTCTTTATTATTTTATTTTTCTTTCACACGGCGGGGTCCCATCGCAGCTGCGTGCGGCTCGGGATGGGCCCCCGGCTGAGGGAGACATTGAGCTCTCCTGAGTTGGCGGACACCGCTGCGTGCGGCGCGTGTAGGGGCCACTCCATTAAGCAGAAGATTCCGGCAGCATGGCAGCGGTGAGTATCAAAAATGGTCGGACACCGCTGCGTGCGGCGCGTGTCAGGGCCACTCCATCAGAAGAAGGACAGCGGTGAGTACAATCTCCCCCCCTCCAGACTGATGTGTGATTTTACATAATATGTGCAGAGTGAGACTCTTAGATGTGACGGTCTTTCCTGCGTTGTGTCCTGCATAACCTCTAACCCCCTTATAACGCTGCAGTGCATCAGCAGAAGAGAGGGCGCACTTACTAGTTTGAACTTGGCGCCATTATGTGGGGGGCGGAGCTTCAGCCCGCTCTGTAAGCGGGCTCAGCGCTCTTCAATCCCCGGCTGCAGCAGACAGGCAGCCGGGTGATACATTTACACTACCCGGCCGCAGCATACAAGCTTACAGGCAGCCGGGTAATACAGAGCGGGTTTTTAAAATTAAAAGTGGCGCCGAAAAAGAGGGGCGGAGCTAACTCCCGCTCCGTCCGGCGGGCTCAGACTCTCAGCTCCCCGGCCGCAGCATACAGGCGGCCGGGGGGTTACACACCGCTCCCCGGCCGCAGCATATACAGGCAGCCGGGGGTTACACACCGATCCCCGGCCGCAGCATACAGGCGGCCGGGGGGTTACATTTACAATATACAGGCGCTCCCCGGCAGCAGCAAACAGGCGGCCGGGGGTTACATTTACCCGCTCCCCGGCCGCAGCAAGGCGGCCGGGGGATACATTGGCACGCCGAGGCAGGGGGGGCGGAGCTAACCTCCGCTCTGTACGGCGGGCTCTCTCCGCTCCCCGCGCCGCTGCAGCACGCCGCTCCACAGTCTCACACTGAAGGCTCATTCCTCTCCTGGCTGTGCAGGGAGGATTTCTTTGCAGGTAGGAGGGGTGAGTAAAGGCTTATAACCCGCTTTACTCAGCGGGCTCCCAGGTCTCACTGTCGCTAGGCAACAGACCCTGTCTCTGGGGTTTTTAGCTTTTCCATACTTCATGCTGCTGAAATATAGCTACATTCCTCCCTGCAGTAGAGTCCTCTGCCCGGCATTTCCTACATGCAAATCAGGGAACCTGCTCTATTACAGTAGCTGGGACTCAGCTCATTAATAATTTAAAAATCTACTGTGCAGTATTTCTTACCTACAAATACACAGTATTTTTCTCTGACGTCCTAGTGGATGCTGGGGACTCCGTAAGGACCATGGGGAATAGACTGCTCCGCAGGAGACTGGGCACATCTAAGAAAGATTTAGGACTATCTGGTGTGCCGCCGTCCCCCTTACAGAGCCAGAAACAAGAAGGTGGTCCGGAAAATCGGCGGCTGAAGACTTCTGTCTTCTCCAAGGTAGCGCACAGCACTGCAGCTGTGCGCCATTGCTCCTCATGCACACCACACACTGCGGTCACTGATGGGTGCAGGGCGCTGGGGGGGGGGGGGGGAGCAGCAATAATGACACCTTGGCTGGCAAAACTAACACCATATATAGCCCCAGAGGCTATATAGGTGTATATTAACCCCCGCCAGAAACGATAAAATAGCGGGAGAAAGCCCGCCGAAAAAGGGGCGGAGCCAACTCCCTCAGCACACTGGCGCCATTATTCCCTCACAGCTTCGCTGGAAGGAAGCTCCCTGGCTCTCCCCTGCAGTCCTGCACTACAGAAAGGGTAAAAAAGAGAGGGGGGGCACAATTTAGGCGCAGTATATATATATTATAGGCAGCTATAGGGGAAAACACTCTGTATAGTGATATCCCTGTGTTATATAGCGCCCTGGTGTGTGCTGGCATACTCTCCCTCTGTCTCCCCAAAGGGCTTTGTGGGGTCCTGTCCTCTGTAAGAGCATTCCCTGTGTGTCTGCTGTGTGTCGGTACTGCTGTGTCGACATGTATGATGAGGATAATGATGTGGAGGCGGAGCAAATGCCTGTGAATGTGATGTCACCCCCTGCGGGGTCGACACCAGTGTGGAAGGAATTACGTGACAGTGTCAGCTCCTTACATAAAAGGTTTGACGACATAGGACAGCCGGCTACTCAGCTTGTGCCTGTCCAAGCGTCTCAGATGTCATCAGGGGCTATAAAACGCCCGCTACCTCAGATGACAGATACAGATGTCGACACGGATACCGACTCCAGTGTCGACGATGATGAGACGAGTGTACCCTCCAATAGATCCACCCGTTATATGATTGAGGCTATGAAAAATGTTTTACACATTTCTGATGATACCCCAGGTACCACAAAAAAGGGTATTATTTTTGGTGAGAAAAAACTACCAGTAGTGTTTCCTGCATCTGACGAATTAAATGAGGTGTGTGAGGAAGCGTGGACTTCCCCAGATAAGAAATTGATCATTTCTAAACGGTTAATGGCTGCGTACCCTTTCCCGCCAGAGGATAGGTCACGCTGGGAAACACCCCCTAGGGTAGATAAAGCATTGACACGCTTATCAAAGAAGGTGGCACTACCGTCTCCGGATACGGCCGCCCTAAAAGAACCTGCTGATAGAAAGCTGGAAAGTACCCTAAAAGCTATATACACACACACTGGCATTATATTGAGACCCGCTATTGCATCAGCTTGGATGTGCAGTGCTGCTGCGTGGTCAGACTCCCTGTCGGAAAACATTGATACCATGGATAGGGACAATATTTTGCTTATGATTGACCATATAAAAGACGCGGTCTTATACATGCGTGATGCACAGAGGGATATTTGCCGGCTGGCATCAAAAATAAGCGCTATGTCCATTGCCGCCAGACGGGGGTTATGGACTAGGCAATGGTCAGGTGATGCTGACTCCAAGCGGCACAAGGGGTGGAACTTTTTGGGGAAGGTCTTTCAGACCTCGTTTCCACAGCTACTGCTGGGAAATCGACTTTTTTGCCACAGGCTACCCCACAGCAAAAGAAAGCACTGTATTATCAGGTACAGTCCTTTCGGCCCCAGAAAAATAAGCGGGCTAGAGTCTCATCCTTTCTGCAGAGGAAGGGGAAAAAAGCTGCAGCACACAGCTAGTTCCCAGGAGCAGAAGTCCTCCCCTGCGTCCGGTAAGTCCACAGCATGACGCTGGGGCTGCTCAGGCGGAATCGGGAACGGTGGGGGCACGTCTCAGGTTTTTCAGCGCACAGTGGGCTCTCTCACAAGTGGATCCCTGGGTCCTTCAAGTAGTATCTCAGGGGTACAGGCTGGAATTCGAGACGTCTCCCCCCCGCCGTTTCCTAAAACCTGCCTTGCCGGCAACTCCCTCTGCCAGGGAGGCAGTGTTGGTGGCTATTCAAAAACTGTATTCACAGAAAGTGATCGTCAAGGTACCCCTCCTTCAGCAAGGAAAGGGTTACTACTCCACAATGTTTGTGGTACCGAAACCGGACGGTTCGGTGAGACCCATCTTAAATTTAAAAACCTTGAACACTTATATCAAAAGGTTCAAGATGGAATCGCTCAGGGCGGTTATTGCGAGCCTGGAGGAGGGGGATTACATGGTATCCCTGGACATCAAGGATGCGTACCTGCATGTCCCCATTTACCCTCCGCACCAGGAGTACCTCAGATTTGTGGTACAGGACTGTCACTATCAGTTCCAGACACTGCCGTTCGGGTTATCCACGGCACCGAGGGTCTTTACCAAGGTAATGGCCGAAATGATGATACTCCTTCGCAAGAAGGGAGTTTTAATTATCCCGTACTTGGACGATCTCCTGATAAAGGCGAGGTCCAAAGAACAGTTGATAGTGGGGGTGGCACTTTCTCAGGAAGTGCTACAACAGCACTGCTGGATTCTAAACATTCCAAAGTCACAGCTGGTCCCGACGACACGTCTTCTGTTCCTGGGAATGATTCTGGACACAGACTAGAAAAGAGTGTTTCTTCCACTGGAAAAAGCCGAGGAATTGTCATCTCTGGTCAGAGACATCCTAAAACCAGGAAAAGTGTCGGTACATCAATGCACACGAGTCCTGGGAAAAATGGTAGCTTCGTACGAAGCAATTCCATTCGGAAGGTTCCACGCAAGGACGTTCCAGTGGGACCTGTTGGATAAATGGTCCGGGTCCCATCTCCAGATGCAACAGCGGATAACCCTATCGGCCAGAACCAGGGTGTCGCTGCTGTGGTGGCTGCAGAGGGCTCATCTACTAGAGGGCCGCAGATTCGGAATACAGGACTGGGTCCTGGTGACCACGGATGCCAGCCTTCGGGGCTGGGGGGCAGTCACAAAGGGAAGAAATTTCCAAGGACTGTGGTCAAATCAGGAGATTTCTCTTCACATAAATATCCTGGAGCTAAGGGCCATTTACAATGCCCTAAGCCAGGCAAGACCCCTGCTTCAAAACCAGCCGGTACTGATCCAGTCAGACAACATCACGGCGGTCGCCCATGTAAACAGACAGGGCGGCACGAGAAGCAGGATGGCGATGGCAGAAGCCACAAGGATTCTCAGATGGGCAGAGAATCATGTGTTAGCACTGACGGCAGTGTTCATTCCGGGAGTGGACAACTGGGAAGCAGACTTCCTCAGCAGGCACGACCTCCACCCGGGAGAATGGGGACTTCATCCAGAAGTCTTCCAAATGCTGGTCAACCGGTGGGAAAAACCACAGGTAGACATGATGGCGTCCCGCCTCAACAAGAAGTTGAAAAGATATTGCGCCCGGTCAAGAGACCCTCAGGCGATAGCGGTGGACGTTCTAGTGACACCATGGGTGTACCAGTCGGTTTATGTGTTTCCTCCTCTACCTCTCATACCCAAGGTACTGAGAATAATAAGAAGGCGAGGAGTGAAAACCATACTCGTGGTTCCGGATTGGCCAAGAAGAGCTTGGTACCCGGAACTTCAAGAGATGCTTACAGAGGACCCTTGGCCTCTGCCGCTCAGACAAGACCTGCTGCAGCAGGGACCCTGTCTGTTCCAAGACTTACCGCGGCTGCGTTTGACGGCATGGCGGTTGAACACCGGATCCTGAAGGAAAAGGGTATTCCGGAGGAAGTCATCCCTACCCTGATCAAAGCCAGGAAGGATGTCACCGCAAGACATTATCACCGCATTTGGCGAAAATATGTTGCTTGGTGTGAGGCCATGAAGGCCCCGACGGAGGAATTTCAACTGGGTCGATTCCTGCACTTCCTGCAAGCAGGGGTGACGTTGGGCCTCAAATTGAGGTCCATAAAGGTCCAGATTTCGGCTCTGTCGATTTTCTTCCAAAAAGAACTGGCTTCACTACCCGAAGTTCAGACTTTTGTCAAAGGAGTACTGCATATTCAGCCTCCTTTTGTGCCCCCAGTGGCACCTTGGGATCTCAATGTGGTTTTGGCATTCCTGAAATCACATTGGTTCGAACCACTTAAGACTGTGGATTTAAAATATCTCACGTGGAAAGTGGTCATGCTGTTGGCCTTGGCGTCGGCCAGGCGGGTTTCAGAATTGG
Source organism: Pseudophryne corroboree (assembly GCF_028390025.1). NCBI lineage: Eukaryota > Metazoa > Chordata > Amphibia > Anura > Myobatrachidae > Pseudophryne > Pseudophryne corroboree. Next base: position 716,355,359 of record NC_086445.1, read on the forward strand.
CGGCTTTGTCTTGTAAAAGCCCTTATCTGATTTTCCATATGGATAGGGCAGAATTGAGGACTCGTCCTCAGTTTCTCCCAAAGGTGGTCTCAGCTTTTTACTTGAACCAACCTATTGTGGTGCCTGCGGCTACTAGGGACTTGGAGGATTCCAAGTTGCTGGACGTAGTCAGGGCCTTAAAAATGTATATTTCCAGGACGGCTGGAGTCAGAAAGACTGACTCGCTGTTTATCCTGTATGCACCCGCTAAGCTGGGTGCTCCTGCTTCTAAGCAGTCTATTGCGCGCTGGATTTGTAGCACTATTCAGCTGGCGCATTCTGCGGTAGGCTTACCGCAGCCTAAATCTGTAAAAGCCCATTCCACACGGAAGGTGGGCTCATCTTGGGCGGCTGCCCGAGGGGTCTCGGCTTTACAACTTTGCCGAGCAGCTACTTGGTCGGGGGCAAACACGTTTGCAAAATTCTACAAATTTGATACCCTGGCTGAGGAGGACCTGGAATTCTCTCATTCGGTGCTGCAGAGTCATCCGCACTCTCCCGCCCGTTTGGGAGCTTTGGTATAATCCCCATGGTCCTTACGGAGTCCCCAGCATCCACTAGGACGTCAGAGAAAATAAGAATTTACTCACCGGTAATTCTATTTCTCGTAGTCCGTAGTGGATGCTGGGCGCCCATCCCAAGTGCGGATTGTCTGCAATACCTGTACATAGTTATTGTTACAAAAATCGGGTTTTGTTGTGAGCCATCTCTTCAGAGGCTCCATTTGTTATCATACTGTTAACCGGGGTTCCTATCACGTGTTATATGGTGTGATTGGTGTGGCTGGTATGAGTCTTACCCGGGATTCAAAAATCCTTCCTTATTGTGTCAGCTCTTCCGGGCACAGTTCCTAACTGAGGCTTGGAGGAGGGTCAGAGGGGGAGGAGCCAGTGCACACCAGATAGTCCCAAATCTTTCTTAGATGTGCCCAGTCTCCTGCGGAGCCGTCTATTCCCCATGGTCCTTACGGAGTCCCCAGCATCCACTACGGACTACGAGAAATAGAATTACCGGTGAGTAAATTCTTTTCTCTGACGTCCTAGTGGATGCTGGGAACTCCGTAAGGACCATGGGGAATAGCGGGCTCTGAAGGAGGCTGGGCACTCTAGAAAGATCTTAGACTACCTGGTGTGCACTGGCTCCTCCCACTATGACCCTCCTCCAAGCCTCAGTTAGATTTCGTGCCCGGCCGAGGTTGGATGCACACTAGGGGCTCTCCTGAGCTCTTAGAAAGAAATAGACTTAGGTTTTTTTATTTTCAGTGAGACCTGCTGGCAACAGGCTCACTGCAGCGAGGGACTAAGGGGAGAAGAAGCGAACTCGCCTGCTTGCAGCCGGATTGGGCTTCTTAGGCTACTGGACACCATTAGCTCCAGAGGGATCGACCGCAGGCCCAGTCCTTGGTGTTCGGTCCCGGAGCCGCGCCGCCGTCCCCCTTACAGAGCCAGAAGCAAGAAGATGGTCCGGAAAATCGGCGGCATGAAGACTCAGTCTTCACCAAGGTAGCGCACAGCACTGCAGCTGTGCGCCATTGCTCCTCTCACACACTTCACACTCCGGTCACTGAGGGTGCAGGGCGCTGGGGGGGGGGGCGCCCTGAGGCAGCAATAAAAACACCTTGGCTGGCAAAAATACCTCAATATATAGCCCCAGGGGCTATATATGAGGTAAATACCCCTGCCAGATTCCATAAAAAAGCGGGAGAATAGGCCGCGGAAAAGGGGCGGAGCTATCTCCCTCAAGCACACTGGCGCCATTTTCCCTCACAGCTCCGTTGGAGGGAAGCTCCCTAGCTCTCCCCTGCAGTTTACAACATAGAAAAGGGTTAAAAAAGAAAGGGGGGGCATTTAATTTAGGCGCAGTATACATTATATAAAAAAAGCAGCTCTAGGGGACATAACTCAGTTAGTCCCTGCATTATATAGCGCTCTGGTGTGTGCTGGCATACTCTCACTCTGTCCCCCCAAAGGGCTTTTGTGGGTCCTGTCCTCGTTTAGAGCATTCCCTGTGTGTCTGCGGTGTGTCGGTACGGCTGTGTTGACATGTTGAATGAGGAGGCTTATATGGTGACGGAGCAGAGGCCGATATATGTGATGTAGCCCCCTGTGGGGCCGACACCAGAGTGGATGGATAGGTAAAAGGTATTAACCGACAGTGTCAACTCCTTACATAAAAGGATGGATGACGTAACAGCTGTGGGACAGCCGGCTTCTCAGCCCGCGCCTGCCCAGGCGTCTCAAAGGCCATCAGGGGCTCAAAAACGCCCGCTCTCTCAGATGGCAGACACAGATGTCGACACGGAGTCTGACTCCAGTGTCGACAAGGTTAAGACATATACACAATCCACTAGGAACATCCGTGACTTGATCCCGGCAATAAAAAAATGTGTTACACATTTCTGACATTAACCCAAGCACCTCTATAAATGGGTTTTTAGGTTTGGGGAGAAAAAACAGGCAGTGTTTTGTTCCCCCATCAGATGAATAAATGAAGTGTGTGAAAAGCGTGGGTTCCCCCGTTTAGAAACTGGTAATTTCTAAAAAGTTACTGATGGCGTACCCTTTCCCGCCAGGAGGATAAGTTACGCTGGGAGATATCCCCTAGGGTGGATAAGGCGCTCACACGGTTGTCAAATATCCTGAAGTCTGTATTTACACACTCAGGTACTAGACGGAGACCTGCAGATCGTGCTGCTGCAGCGTGGTCGGTGACCCTGTCAAACATGAGAACATATTAGAGACGTCGTCTTATATATGAGGGATGCACAGAGGGATATTTTGCCGGCTGGCATCCAAAATGAATGTAATGTCCATTCTGTCAGGAGGGTATTAGAGACCTGTCACGGGACAGGTGATGCTGACTTTAAAAGGATTCTGCCTTATAAGGGTGAGGAATTATTTGGGGATGGTCTCTGGGACCTCGTATCCACAGCCACAGCTGGGAAGAAATATTTTTACCTCAGGTTTCCTCACAGACTAAGAAAGCACTGTATCAGGTACAGTCCTTTCGGCTTCAGAAAAGCAAGCGGGTCAAAGGCGTTTCCCTTCTGTACAGAGACAAGGGAAGAGGGAAAAAGCTGCACCAGTCAGCCTGCTCCCAGATTCAAAATTCTTCTCTCGCTTCCTCTGAGCCCACAGCATGACGCGGGGGCTCCACAGGTGTAGCCAGGTACGGTGGGGGGCCGTCTAAAAAATTTCAGAGATAAGTGGGCTCGCTCACAGGTGGATCCCTGTTTCTTTCAAGAAGTATGTCAGGGGTACAAGCTGGAATTCGAGATATCTCCCCCCAGCCGTTTCCTAGATTATGGCTTGCCGACAACTCCCTCAGGCAGGGAGGCTGTACTAAAGGCAATTAATAAGCAGTATTCCCAACAGGTAATACTCAAGTGCCCCTACTTCAACAAGGACGGGGTTACTATTTTACACGGGTTGGGGTACCGAAACCGCATGGTTCGATGTGACCCATTTATATTAAAATCCTTGAACACATACATAAAAAAATTCAAGTTCAAGATGGAATCGCTCGGGGCGGTTATTGCAAGCCTGGACGAGGGGGATTACATGGTATCCCAGGACATCAAGGATGCTTACCTGCATGTCCCCATTTACCATCCTCGCCAGAAGTACCTCAGATTTGTGGTACAGGATTACCATTACCAAGTCCAGACAGGACTGTACAAGGCACCGAGGGTGTTTACCGGGGTAATGGCCGAAATGATGATACTCCTTCGAAAAGGGAGTTTTTAATTATCCCGTACTTGGACAATCTCCTTATAAGGGCGAGGTCCAAGGAGCAGTTGCTAGTCGGGGTAGCACTATTTTGGAAAGTGCTACAACAGCAGAGTTGGATTCTAAACAGTCCAAAGTCACAGCTGGTTCCTATGACACGTCTACTGTTCCTGGGGATGGTTCTGGACACAGACCAGAAATAAGTGTTTCTCCGGGAGGAGAAAGCCAAGGAGCTGTCATCTCTAGTCAGAGACCTCCTGAAGCCAAAACAGGTATCGGTGCATCATTGCACGCGAATCCTGGGAATAAGGGTAGCTTCCTACGAAGCAATCCCATTCGGCAGGTTCCATGCAAGAATTTTTCAGTGGGACCTGTTGGACAAGTGGTCCGGATCGCATCTTCAAATGCATCGGCTGATAACCCTGTCTCCAAGGACCAGGGTATCTCTAAAATGGTGGCTGCAGAGTGCCCATCTTAAGGAGGGCCGCAGGTTCGACATACTGGACTAGGTCCTAGTGACCATGGAGGCCAGCCTTTGAGGCTGGGGGCAGTAACACAGGGAAGAAAATTCCAAGGACTTTGGTCAAGTCAGGTGACTTCTCTACACAGGCAAGACCTCTGCTTCAAAACCAGCCGGTACTGATCCAATCAGACAACATCACGGCGGTCGCCCATGTAAACCAACAGGGCGACACAAGAAGCAGGATGGCGATGGCAAAAGCCACAAGGATTCTCCGATGGGCGGAAAATCATGTGTTAGCACTGTCAACAGTGTTCATTCCCGGAGTGGACAACTGGGAAGCTGATCTTCTCAGCAGACACGACCTCCACCCGGGAGAGTGGGGACTTCATCCAGAAGTCTTCCAAAGGATTGTACACCTTTGGGAAAGGCCACAGGTGGACATGATGGCGTCCCGCCTCAACAAAAAGCTATAAAAGATATTGCGCCAGGTCAAGGGACCCTCAGGCGATAGTTGTGGACGCTCTGGTAACACCGTGGGTGTACCAGTCGTTTTATGTGTTCCCTCCTCTGCCCCTCATACCAAAGGTATTGAGAATAATAATAAGAAGGCGAGGAGTAAGAACGATACTCGTGGTTCCGGATTGGCCAAGAAGAGCTTGGTACCCAGAACTTCAAAAAATTATATCAGAGGACCCATGGCCTCTGCCGCTCAGACAGGACCTGCGGCAGCAGGGGCCCTGTCTGTTCCAAAACTTGCCGCGGCTGCGTTTGGCGGCATGGCGGTTGAACGCCGGATCCTGAAGGAAAGGGACATTCCGGAGGAAGTCATTCCTACGCTTATTAAAGCTAGGAAAGAGGTTACAGCAAATCATTATCACCGCATATGGCGGAAGTATGTTGCATGGTGTGAGGCCGAAAAGGCCCCAACAGAGGAATTTCAACTAGGTCGATTTCTGCATTTCCTGCAAGCAGGAGTGAATATGGGCCTAAAACTGGGCTCCATTAAGGTACAGATCTCGGCTCTGTCGATTTTCTTTCAAAAGAACTAGCTTCAGTACCTGAAGTTCAGACTTTTGTAAAGGGAGTGCTGCATATTCAGCCCCCGTTTGTGCCCCCTGTGGCACCTTGGGATCTCAACGTGGTGTTGAGTTTCTTAAAATCACATTGGTTTGAACCACTAAAAACCGTGGATCTGAAATATCTCACGTGGAAGGTGGTCATTGGCGGCTTTGTCCTGTAAAAGCCCTTATCTGATTTTCCATATGGATAGGGCAGAATTGAGGACTCGTCCCCAGTTTCTCCCTAAGGTGGTGTCAGCGTTCCACCTGAACCAGCCTATTGTGGTGCCTGCGGCTACTAGGGACTTGGAGGGCTCCAAGTTGTTAGACGTGGTCAGGGCCCTGAAAATATATGTTTCCAGGACGGCTGGAGTCAGAAAATCTGACTCGCTGTTTTTCCTATATGCACCCAACAAGCTGGGTGCTCCTGCTTCTACGCAGACTATTGCTCGTTGGATTTGTAGTACAATTCAGCTTGCACATTCTGTGGTAGGCCTGCCACAGCCAAAATCTGTGAATGCCCATTCCACAAGGAAGGTGGGCTCATCTTGGGCGGCTGCCCGAGGGGTCTCGGCTTTACAACTTTGCCGAGCTGCTACTTGGTCAGGGGCAAACACGTTTGCAAAATTCTATAAATTTGATACCCTGGCTGAGGAGGACCTGGAGTTCTCTCATTCGGTGTTGCAGAGTCATCCGCACTCTCCCGCCCGTTTGGGAGCTTTGGTATAATCCCCATGGTCCTTACGGAGTTCCCAGCATCCACTAGGACGTCAGAGAAAATAAGAATTTACTCACCGGTAATTCTATTTCTCGTAGTCCGTAGTGGATGCTGGGCGCCCGTCCCAAGTGCGGTGTATCTGCAATACTTGTACGTAGTTATTGTTAACTAAATAGGGTTATTGTTGAGCCATCTGTTGAGAGGCTCGGTTGTTTCATACTGTTAACTGGGTTTCATATCACGAGTTATACGGTGTGATTGGTGTGGCTGGTATGAGTCTTACCCGGGATTCAAAATCCTTCCTTATTGTGTACGCTCGTCCGGGCACGGTGTCCTAACTGAGGCTTGGAGGAGGGTCATAGTGGGAGGAGCCAGTGCACACCAGGTAGTCATAAATCTTTCTAGAGTGCCCAGCCTCCTTCGGAGCCCGCTATTCCCCATGGTCCTTACGGAGTCCCAGCATCCACTACGGACTACGAGAAATAGAATTACCGGTGAGTAAATTCTTATTATTATCTACCCTATTGGGTTCACATGGACAGTATTTATCTACCCGGTTGGTTTCACGGTGGTGTGTGTGTATATATACATATATAGTTATGTTTGTGTATATATATATATATATATATTTAAGTGTGTGTGGGTATGTATATAGATATATCCATACAATACCAGATATAGGGGATAAAACAAACACTTCCGCAATGTTTTCTAATAACAGAATACCTCACATAACATTTTCCCCCATCTTTTCTCACAGGCTGGTCACCATTTTGAAAAGCCAGCGGAACCTCCGAGAAACATCTGGTGCACCTTAATTAGCGGTACACTACATACAGGGCGGGGTGTTGCCTTCCCTTTATTATTCCTGGGTGTCACTAGTTACTAATGCTATTTGTAATTGGGGAATGTGTGTAAGGCATCAGACAAATAGCGCTGTGGCTCAGTACGCTAGTAGCGGGTATCTGAACAGGGGTTTGAATCCAAACAAAACTTTAAGGAGAGCTCCTATAGCCTAGGGCTAAGACTCCTGTCCCACAGCGCAGCGTTACTGGTTCAGGTCTCCGCTGCTCCAGAAAGTTTATTTTAATCGTGTCGGTCACTACACATTATAGTGCAGACCTTACGTAGGGCTCTGTTTATTTAACCCACCTTTTCTCCTTTCGTTTGTCTCACCTGGGATAGTCGAAGAATTCCCTCTTAGGTGTGAAGTATGCGGCGGAGCCATCTGCTTAGCCCTCCACGCACCTGCAGGACACCCCTGTTTGAACAGCTCAGATTATGCAGGTAATGTCACTGTTAACCAGAGACCTGGTACGTCATTTCACCTTTCCAGCTTTCTAAAGGAACCTTGCTAACATTCCATACATTACTGATGATGTCTGTTTTCTGTGGATCTGAACCAGTGTCTCAGAATATCCAGGTGCATTATACAGCAGTTCGTCTGATACTGCAGGTAAAAGAGGCGGACACGTCAAGTCCATCAGGGTTCCACGCCAATGACGAAATGACAGCGACTGGTCCAGTTTCGGATGAGCTGGGCAGGCTCCGGTAGGCGGCCGACAGACACCCGAATACACAATATCAGGTATCAAACAATGTTTGTTTTCCTATCCTTTCCCCGCAGAAGGCAGGAGATGGTATCAGAACCTCTCTAGGGTATACACCTCGATGTATCGCCGGTCCATCAAGCCGCCGTTTTCCTGAGGCAACCTTGCTCAGGGATCCATCGACATATGCGGCAGCGCGGTTCTACTGTGTCCGGAGCAGGTAGGTTGGGGAACAATTGTCCTCTAGGTTACAGGATGTTTCGCATCAGGATCAATTGATACTTTGGTACAGGTCAGAATCACGATTCTGCTTTATGTTCTTTGGAGGTCTCCACGTCTGCAGACTCGGACCCTGCATCTTCGCTTGGGCTGTCTTAACCCGACGACCTCTGGGGCTGCGACAGTGACAGGTGAACATGAAATCCTATGGGGCAGATGGTTCTGGGGAAGGAACTTTCTGCAGGATTTCTTGAACCATTGGAGGTAAGTCCACTTTGCTTTCTCCTACTACTGCCCCAGCTCCAAGACAGACCTTTACTGGTCTTTCCTTTAGATTTGTCCGTGCCCTTTCAAGCTTTCGACTCCACTCGGGCGATATCTCTGTCGCCAGGGGTTCTCAGGGTAAAAAGGCTGAAGCAGAGGTTCAACATCCTCGGTCCAGTCTGATTTTATGTCATCCTATAAACCCATTACACAGACTTTCCTACCACCTGGAGGGTCCCAGGGTAGGCGCAGGTCGATGGGAGAAGGCTTGGGCGGTTACAACCGTCTCAGGAGTCCCTCGACATGGGTCGGCCGATTTACGATGACAAGAGAGTCATACTGCAGGCTGTGCTCCATAGGTTTCTAACCGCAAAGGGTGTTGATCCCTGTTTTTCACATATCATTTGAATCAGGACAGTTCTCAGGCCTTTGTTTTCTTTTCACGTTCCGAAGCCAAGTGGCTCGGACAGGCCTATTCTGGCCTTACAATCCTTTTAGTCTGTGATTGCTAGTTTGAACAAGAAAGGGAGTTTTACGTGTCCCTTGTCTTCAGAGATGCCTGTTTACTGATTTCCGTTGGACAGGCTTTTCTCAGATTCGCATTACAGGATTCTCATTTTCACTGTCAGTCCTTTCCTCTCGGTCTCTCTTCCGCTCCCACAGAGTTTAGGAAGATCACAGAATAACTCTTTTTCAAGGGCAGTGGGTGACGTTGGTTCCCTAATGGGACAATTTACTGCTACTATCCCACTCTGTACATTAGGTGGCTTCTGAATATCCGGAGGATCCAGGAGCTTCTGATTCGACACAGATCCAATTTATGCTCCGCATAGACGTTTCTCAACACGGTCCGTCAGAGGATTTTTCCTTCCTCGGCACCAGGTACTCTATTCCTTCAGTCAAGTTGCGACGCAATGAGTGGTCGCCTCCATTCCTCTCTGAGCGGGGGACAACAATCTTCTTTCCAGGTCAAGCCACCAGTTCAGACTCCCGGGTGAGGGAACATTCCCCGGAGTTTTGTCAGCTGGTCCGCTGTGGGCGGAGATTTCGGATCGACCTCAGGGCGTTCTGACTGACTCTTTAACCCTTTATTACTCTCGGACGTGAGCTCTGGCAGCAGTAGCCGAGGAGGCCCTCAGGGCTCCGGGGAGTTTTCTGGTTATTCTATCCTGCCTCCTTTTCTATTTCTACCTCATGTTCAGTAACACAGGAGGGGATTATGCGTGCTAGTCCTCTCGGTGGCGCTGGTTGGGCCACACATGACTTGAAGATACAGATACGCCTGTTGTCAGTAGAGGAGTCTTGGCTCCTACCTCGACTGGACTGTCTACTTCAACAGGCTCCTTTTTTCTCTTTGTTCAATCTTACACTGGTTTCGTTTACCCGTGTGACTGTTCACGAGACCTCAGAAGGGAGGAGTTCCCTAGTTCGGTTAGGCCTACTGGGCCCCGATTTCAGAAGTCTGTTACCTCTTCTCGCTTTTGCCACTTTTGGAAAACTTTATGGGACATAATAAGGATAAAAGGGGTTTTTCCCCCTTCTTTCAGTTACCATTCATCTTTGGTTTCTCTGGGAGGTTTTGCTCCGCTACGCTTCAAACCACACTGACCGGAATTTTAGGTCTCTGCCTTTTTCGGTTTTCTTCCAAATGAGATTAGCCTAGCGGCCGTAAGTCCGGCCTCTTTTTCAGGGAGTACTCTATTGGCAACTCCCCTGGCTGAGCTTCGGCCTCAGCGGTCATTTCTTCCAGAGGGGATGTCCATTTTTCATATAAATCTGACACTAGTGTTTTTCAGTCCTCTCTGAATGTTGTCAGGGCTCGCCAACTCTCTCTACAGAGGACTCAGGCTATTCGATGAAGTGTTTTTCTTCTTTGTTCTGTACGATGCTCCCGTACTAAATAGCCAGGGTCCCAGCATACGCTGGGCCGTTGGATACATCTGACCATCAGACAGTCTTCTTGGCGGTTACTAGGGAGCCTCCGTTTTCCATTTCAGCGCACTTTACGCGCATTGTAAGACCTTCGTGGGTGGCTGCCCGCGGGGTCTCCATGAATATTTTGTCGGGCGGCTACTTGGTCGAACCGACATTCGTTTTGTCAAATTCTACAAGTTTGACACTTTTGCGGCCTCTGCATCACTGTTTGGCCGAGCAGTTTATACAGGACTCTCAGCGCTTTCCCACCCGTTTTTGGGAGCTCTGGGACGTCCCCATTGTAACTACACTCCAGTGGCCCCTAGTGGATGAAGGAGAAATCAGGATTTTGGTACTTACCGATAAATCCCTTTCTCCGATTCCACAGGGGCCACTGGACGCCCGCCCAGCGCTGTTCCTCCTTGTTTTTTGCTTAACGGTTTGCCCTGGGCAGCAATTAGAGTACCTTAAGAGTGGCAAATCACACATAATATAGCCTAATAAGCTATATATGTGTAAAATACCCCTGCCACATTATGATTATAAGAGCGGGAGAAGTGCGCCGAAAAAGGGGCGGGGCTATCTCCCTCAGCACACTGGCGCCATTTTCTCTTCACAGTGCAGCTGGAAGACAGCTCCCCAGGCTCTCCCCTGTAGTTTTCAGGCTCAAAGGGTTAAAAAGAGAGGGGGGGCACTAAATTTAGGCGCAAATCTGTGTATTATAGCAGCTATAAGGGAAAAATCACTGTGGGTAGTGTGAATCCCTGCATTATATAGCGCTCTGGTGTGTGCTGGCATACTCTCTCTCTGTCTCCCCAAAGGACTTTGTGGGGTCCTGTCCTCAGTCAGAGCATTCCCTGTGTGTGTGCGGTGTGTCGGTACGGCTGTGTCGACATGTTTAATGAGGCTTATGTGGAGGCGGAGCAGATGCCGATAAATGTGATGTCACCCCCTGCGGGGTCGACACCTGAGTGGATGGACATGTGGAAGGAATTACGTGACAGTGTCAACTCCTTACATAAAAGGTTTGACGACATAGCAGATGTGGGACAGCCGGCTTCTCAGCCCGTGCCTGCCCAGGCGTCTCAAAAGCCATCAGGGGCCCTAAAACGCCCACTACCTCAGATGGCAGACACAGATGTCGACACGGATACTGACTCCAGTGTCGACGATGATGAGACTACTGTACATTCCAATAGAGCCACCCGTTACATGATTACGGCAATAAAAAAAATGTGTTGCACATTTCTGATATTACCCCAGGTACCACAAAAAAGGGTATTATGTTTGGGGAGAAAAAAGCTTCCAGTGGTTTTTCCCCCATCTGATGAACTAAATGTGTGAAGAAGCGTGAGTTTCCCCCGATAAGAAACTGGTAATTTCTAAAAGGTTACTAATGGCGTACCCTTTCCCGCCAGAGGATAGGTCACGTTGGGAGACATCCCCTAGGGTGGATAAAGTGCTCACACGTCTGTCAAAGAAGGTGGCACTACCGTCTCAGGACACGGCCGCCCTAGAGGAGCCTGCAGATAGAATGCAGGAGGCTATCCTGAAGTCTGTATATACACACTCAGGCATTATACTGAGACCAGCTATTGCTTCAGCATGAATGTGCAGTGCTGCAGCTGCGTGGTCAGATTCTCTGTACCTTAAGACAGGGACACTATATTGCTAACCATAGAGCATATAAATAATGACGCAGTCTTATACATGAGAGATGCACAGAGGGATAATTGCCGACTGGCATCTAAAATAAACGCATTTCTGCCAGGAACTCGGCAGTGGACAGGTGATGCTGATTCTATAAGGCACATGGAAGTTTTGCCTTACAAGGGTGAGGAGTTGTTTGGGGATGGTCTCTCGGACCTCGTTTCCACAGCTACAGCTGGGAAATCAACATTTTGCCCCATGTTCCCTCACAGCCAAAGAAAGCACCGTATTATCAGGTACAGTCCTTTCAGCCCCAGAAAGGCAAGCGGGTTAAAGGCGCGTCCTTTCTGCCCAGAGGTAGAGGGAAAAAGCTGCAGCATACAGCCAGTTCCCAGGAACAAAAGTCCTCCCCCGCTTCCTCTAAGTCCACCGCATGACGCTGGGGCTCCACAGGCGGAGCCAGGTACGGTGGGGGCCCGTCTGAAGAATTTCAGCGACCAGTGGGCTCGCTCACGGGTGGATCCCTGGATTCTACAGGTAGTATCTCAGGGGTACAAGCTGGAATTCGAGACGTCTCCCCCTCGCCGTTTCCTCAAATCTGCCTTGCCGACAGCTCCCTCAGACAGGGAGGCTGTGCTGGAGGCAATTCACAAGCTGTATTCGCAGCAGGTGATAGTCAAGGTACCCCTTCTTCAACAGGGACGGGGTTACTATTACACAATGTTTGTGGTACCGAAACCGGACGGTTCGGTGAGACCCATTTTAAATTTTAAATCCTTGAACACTTATATACGAAGGTTCAAGTTCAAAATGAAATCGCTCAGGGCGGCTATTGCAAGCCTGGATGAAGGGGATTACATGGTATCACTGGACATCAAGGATGCTTACCTGCATGTCCCCATTTACCCCCCTCACCAGGAGTACCTCAGATTTGTGGTACAGGACTGTCATTACCAATTCCAGACGTTGCAGTTTGGTCTGTCCACGGCACCGAGGGTATTTACCAAGGTAATGGCAGAGATGATGATACTCCTTCGAAGGAAGGGAGTTATAATTATCCCGTACTTGGACGATCTCCTTATAAAGGCGAGGTCCAGGGAACAGTTGTTGATCGGAGTAGCACTAGCTGGGGCAGTGCTACAACAGCACGGCTGGATCCTGAACATTCCGAAGTCGCAGCTGGTTCCTACAACGCGTCTATTGTTCCTGGGGATGGTTCTCGACACAGAACAGAAACAAGTGTTTCTCCCGGAGGAGAAGGCCAAGGAGTTGTCATCTCTAGTCAGAGACCTCCTAAAACCAAAACAGGTGTCGGTGCACCATTGCACGCGAGTCCTGGAAAAGATGGTGGCTTCTTACGAAGCAATTCCATTCGGAGGGTTCCATGCAAGGATCTTTCAGTGGGATCTGTTGGACAGGTGGTCCGGATCGCATCTTCAGATGCATCGTCTGATAACCCTGTCTCCAAGGGCCAGGGTGTCACTGTTGTGATGGCTGCAGAGTGCTCATCTTCCAGAGGGCCGCAGATTCGGCATACAGGACTGGGTCCTGGTGACCTCGGATGCCAGCCTTTGAGGTTGGGGGGCAGTCACACAGGGAAGAAACTTCCAAGGACAATGGTCAAGTCAGGAGACTTCCCTACACATAAATATCTGGAACTAAGGGCCATTTGCAATGCCCTAAGTCAGGCAAGACCCCTGCTTCAAAACCAGCCGGTGCTGATCTAGTCAGACAACATCACGGCGGTCGTCCATGTAAACCGACAGGGCGGCACAAGAAGCAGGATGGCAATGGCACAAGGATTCTCCGATGGGCGGAAAATCATGTGTTAGCACTGTCAGCAGTGTTCATTCCCGGAGTGGACAACTGGGAAGCAGACTTTCTCAGCAGACACGACCTCCACCCGGGAGAGTGGGGACTTCATCCAGAAGTCTTCCAAATGATTGTACACCATTGGGAAGGGCCACAGGTGGACATGATGGCATCCCGCCTCAACAAAAAGCTAAAATGTTATTGCGCTAGGTCAAGGGACCCTCAGGCGATAGCTGTGGACGCTCTGGTAACACAGTGGGTGTACCAGTCGGTGTATGTGTTCCTTCCTCTGCCTCTCATACCCAAGGTACTGAGACTAATAAGAAGGAGAGGAGTAAGAACTATACTCGTGGTTCCGGATTGGCCAAGAAGATCTTGGTACCCAGAACTTCAAGAAATGATCTCAGAGGACCCATGGCCTCTGCCGCTCAGACAGGACCTGCTGCAGCAGGGGCCCTGTCTGTTCCAAGACTTACCGCGGCTGCGTTTGACGGCATGGCGGTTGAACACCGGATCCTGAAGGAAAAGGGCATTCCGGAGGAAGTTATCCCTACGCTAATTAAAGCTAGGAAAGAAGTGACCGCAAACCATTATCACTGCATATGGTGGAAATATGTTGCGTGGTGTGAGGCCAGGAAGGCCCCAACGGAGGAATTCAGCTGGGTCGATTTCTGCACTTCCTACAGTCAGGGGTGACTATGGGCCTAAAATTGGGTTCCGTTAAGGTCCAGATTTCGGCTCTATCGATTTTCTTCCAAAAAGAACTGGCTTCACTACCTGAAGTTCAGACATTTGTTAAGGGAGTGCTGCATATTCAGCCCCCTTTTGTGCCCCCAGTGGCACCTTGGGATCTCAACGTGGTGTTGGATTTCCTAAAGTCGCATTGGTTTGAACCACTTAAAGCCGTGGAACTAAAATATCTCCCGTGGAAAGTGGTCATGCTGTTGGCCTTGGCTTGGGCCAGGCGTGTGTCAGAATTGGCGGCTTTGTCTTGTAAAAGCCCTGATCTGATTTTCCATATGGATAGGGCGGAATTGAGGACTCGTCCCCAATTTCTCCCATAGGTGGTTTCAGCGTTTCATTTGAACCAGCCTATTGTGGTGCCTGCGGCTACTCGTGACTTGGAGGACTCCAAGTTGCTGGACGTAGTCCGGGCCCTAAAAATCTATGTTTCCAGGATAGCTGGAGTCAGAAAGACTGACTCGCTATTTATCCTGCATGCGCCCAACAAGTTGGGTGCGCCTGCTTCAAAGCAGACTATTGCTCGCTGGATCTGTAGCACGATTCAACTTGCACATTCTGCGGCTGGACTGCCGCATCCTAAATCTGTAAAAGCCTATTCCACGAGGAAGGTGGGCTCTTCTTGGGCGGCTGCCCGAGGGGTCTCGGCTTTACAACTTTGCCGAGCAGCTACTTGGTCGGGGTCAAACACATTTGCTAAATTCTATAAGTTTGATACCCTGGCTGAGGAGGACCTAGAGTTCGCTCATTCGGTGCTGCAGAGTCATCCGCACTCTCCCGCCCGTTTGGGAACTTTGGTATAATCCCCATGGTCCTTACGGAATTCCCAGCATCCACTAGGACGTCAGAGAAAATAAGATTTTACTCACCGGTAAATCTATTTCTCGTAGTCCGTAGTGGATGCTGGGCGCCTGTCCCAAGTGCGGATTGTGTGCAATACTTGTATATAGTTATTGTTTAACTAAAGGGTTATTGTTGAGCCATCTGTTGAGAGGCTAAGTTATATTTCATACTGTTAACTGGGTATATTATCACGAGTTATACGGTGTGGCTGGTATGAGTCTTACCCGGGATTCAAAATCCTTTCCTTATTGTGTCAGCTTTTCCGGGCACAGTATCCTAACTGAGGTCTGGAGGAGGGTCATAGAGGGAGGAACCAGTGCACACCAGGTAGTCCTAAAGCTTTCTTTAGTTGTGCCCAGTCTCCTGCGGAGCCGCTATTCCCCATGGTCCTTACGGAGTTCCCAGCATCCACTACGGACTACGAGAAATAGATTTACCGGTGAGTAAAATCTTATTTATCCCCTCAGGATCTGGTTCAGGATCGTTTGTGTGCAAATTGTTTTAGTTTTCAGTAGTGCTGGGCAAGATAACGCGTTATTAACGCCATAAGGCAATAACGACGATAATATTGTTAACGCTGCTGCGCCGGAAGCAGTAGCGGAAGAAGCCGCCGGAAGCAGTAATTCATCTGACCCCCTTGATGGAGAAGCCGCTGGATGCCGCCAGAGAAGAGGAAGCCACCGGATGCCGCCGGAGAAAAGGAAGCCGCCATAACCTCTTGAGACTGAGACATCTTCACAATATCTTTATGAGTACTGGTTTTTATACAGGGCCCTAGCAAAGGCATAGGATTACCTTATAGCTGCTCTTTAGCATTTAAGGTGTGTACACACGGTAAGATCTTTTCTTCCGATTCTGACTATATAGACAGAATCGGAAGAAAAGAGAGTGCAGATCGCAAGGTGACAGTCACCTTGCGATCCCGATTCGATGCCGATGCGCGGCCCCGCGCGGTCGGCATCGGCCGAAAAAATAGGCTGTGCAGGCAAGTCAATCCTGACTATCTCTATAGAAGAGATAGTCAGGATTGACACTTAGCCAAAATCGCACAGAACCAGGATCGCAAGCACACTTATTATGTGCTTGCAATACTGGCTAAGTGCCGACTCGGCCCCTGTCGCACAGTGAGAATCGGATAAATCCGAATCTCACAGTGTGTACACACCTTTAGTTTTTAGTTAGATAGGTAGCAATTAACTTAGAAGTTTGTAAGCGATTAACTTAGATGTTACCCAGCTCCGGCCAGCGCGCGCTACGGGATCCCACTCACCCAGTCCCACCGCGGCGCAGCTCCCGCTTGTGTTCTAAGTTAGAACACAATCGGGAGCTGCGCCGCAGTAGGACTGGGTGAGTGGGATCCCGTAGCGCACGCTGGCCGGAGCTGGGTAACTTAGTTACGCACGGCTGAGGAGAAACCTCGGTTGCGTGGGATGCAGCGCAGCCCTTCTCCGGCGGGCGCCGCTGTGGGACTGGATGAGAATGGTCCCGCAGCGTGTGCGCTGGCCGGAGCGCAAGTATCAGAGACAGCGCAGGAAGCACTTCTCCTCGCCGGCGGCTATTCACTGTGATAGAGTCCGTTATCTACCTTTTAACATTAGCTATATACTAATACCGTGTAGCTGTAATGGCCGCTAAACCACGTGTACGTGCTACGCCCTCTGTACGCTATTTGCGTATGAAGGCCTCGCATGTGGTACACAAATTACGTACACATGCTACGCTGGGTGTATGGAATACACACAGCGAGCGTACACACAGACAGTACTTTTATAAACTTTAAACAGAGCCTGATTATACTGTAAGTCTTAGTATTGAGATACTGCAATGATATACCACTGGTTAACCTGGATATTTAAGCAAGCTGTTTGAGTGATTGAGATACATTGAAACCCTTTGTACTCGCTAGAGAAACAGACACCCTGCTGAGGTTCCAAAACCTTTACTAATGAGATTTAGTTATGTAAAAAGGGAAAAATACAGTTAACATCTTATACACTACAGACTAACATCAATACCTAAACATGATAACTACACATATACAATATACAACAGTTTAACAATAACAGAGAGAGAGAGTATGGCAAATACAAACAGAGAACAAGTTGGTTACAGAGAAAAACTTACACACTGGGGAATGATCGCTGCGCAGTCCTGGTCACCAGCTCCATAGTTAGTCAGTGATGAAAACCTTTTGTGGAGAGTAGACTAAGCTGGCCCAAACTGGCTGTTCCTTATATACACTGCATACAGTACACTACAAAGGGACCTATATCTCATTGTTCATTGGACACAGGAATCTGTCTTCACATTACAACAAAAGGTCATAGGTTTGTTTGAACAGGTGGGGTGTGACCATTCCAGACTGCTCAGGTGGGAGGGAATCTCAGGATTCCTACCACATGGACAATGAACCGCAAAATACAGTAAATGTCCAGAAACTATTTATAGACATAACTATACGCAGGAGCAATTAATCTCTACCTAACCAGCACCGGATTGTTTCTAATAAAATACTCTTCAGTTAGGTACCAAACACCATCGCTCAGACCCTATCTGACCCTTCGTATCATGCAAAGAGGAATTCCTTTGTTCATGAACCAGTTATTCTAAACAAACTTACAGTTATTATTAAGGGGACCATTACCTATAAAACATACTATTCGGATTAACTATGTAACGATCGAGTCGCCCACCAGACGCACACAAACTCTACCGTAAATGCACATACCACGCGCCAATGCGCACGGCCGTAGAAGCTCCATTACGCAACTGCGAATATGCGCACGCACGGGAGAGAATGTGCACGTGCAGCGGGCAAGCGCATGGGGTTAACATATGGCAACGTGAAGCATTATATTTTTCGACTCTGACAGTCCACCCTTTGGCAGTCATCAATAACTGCCACTTCCTAAAACAGTTCAAACAGAAAAATATATGTCATCATGTAAATACCTTTTTATGATTGGGTAAAGGGAGGAGAGGAGAAGGTGGGAAAAATATGACCTAGTGAGATAGTAGAAGCGTGTGTGTATGAATCCATGTTTGAGGGGTCATGTATCATCGTGCCGTACGTGTTTTAAATCAAGCTTCGAGGTATTGCGAAGTATACATTTGAATCCTTCTTATCCCGTATCAAGGGTCTGTGGATGGGCTGTCAAACTTTACCAAGCTCTTTTCGGCTTTTGGTTGCAACAAATGGGGGAGCACATTTAGTTGATGATACATGAATGGGGGAAACATGTGAATGTGTCTATATTCCCTGTCGACTATGTGTGTCATTACCTGAGGGTTGTAGTGGTGAAGGTAAGAAACAACGTTATAAATGCAGTCCTAAAACTATGTGAGTTTTAATATGCATTCGCCGATTGAGGTCTTGTCTGATGTCTTGTCTTGATGTACATGTTGTCTGATGTCTCTCGGTGCTTTTGCTATAAATGGCGACAAAAGCTTTTCTAATGTCCATAAAATTACAGTCTCTAAAGTATTTGGGCTTTCGTAAAAAGTTAAAGTCTCTAGGGATATTGGGGGTCTGTGGCACAGTTCATCAATGGTCTGTATAAAAGAGGTTGTCAAATTCTTCTTCCAAGCGGATGTCTTTGTACCTTGGAGGAAAACAAAGGAGAAACGGGTGAAAGGAACGGACCGTGGAATCACATTTTCATCACAACATTGTCTCTATCGTTGGGTCATAAATCAAATTAGTTGTTGTTATTACAGTGTCCTCGCTCCTCAGACTCATCACTGTGGTACTACCTTTATACTTCGTTAAAGTCCGAACGCATCTAAATATCAGGCCAACCAATATGACGACTCCCAGAATACACCAGAGAAATTTCCCTACGTCCATTATAATACCTTGGGTCCATTCTCCTAAACCAGAGAACCAATTTCGTGGGTTCAACCATGACACCCAACTGGTCAGTTCATTACCCACAGCAGCGAGTGTGAGATTGTGTTTTCTTCGAAACTCCCACTTTAATTGCAAAATGTCATCCATCTTTTTGTCTATGACCTCGGCCGGGTCCTCAGTGCGGTTTGTAATATACGTGCAGCACTTTATTCCATATTGAGTTGCTAGGGTAACACAATACCCACCTGTCACAGCTGTGAGGTAATTGAGAATTATCCTATGCTGAACCAGTTCTGTTTTGTAGGCTTGTAACTCTCTCCCAGTATACCTGAATGTGTCGTCATACATTTCGGTGATATTGTCTAACAAATTTGCTAGCGCAGATAGAGTGATATCTAACGCGAGTAGGACTTGAATCCCGGTGGATTCATGGATCAGATCAGAGGCCGGATGCTCTGTTCTTTCTATCAGGTGCCGTTTAACGACGTGCTCGTAATGAGTGTGAGTATAAGGAGCTTGGGCACTGCGGTGAATGTCTTTCATTTTTATATGGGATACAGTCATTACTTCAGGCAGTACTTTTCCAATGTAACACAATCCCTCTGAGTTTGGGGCAAGGAACCTATACGCCTTTCTCCCACATATGAAATATGAATCATCGGGGAGAACATATGGGACGGAGTGTGACATTACCATGTTACAAATTTTCCATGTGAAATCTCCTAACCCTAACTCTCCCATCTGTCTAGTACACGTATCAGTTTGTACGATATGTGCACAGTATCCTGGTGATACTTCTCCAACTCGCATGGTCCTACTTCCTAGAGTATACCTATACCGGAAAAACCTTCCATTGTCGGCTATCTGGCGTATAAGTTCTGTGTCTATGGGCATTCTATTGGCTCTATATGAAAATGTCATGGTTTGATTACTCCATGACACTTCCCAATTTCCCGGCTTTCGGGGATTGGAAATGTTAAAGCATACTAAGGACCTATCCACATGATATTGGTGGAGCTTCAAACTAGGAGGACTAGAGATATCCTCTTGTCCACCGGCCTCCCACCACTTAACTCAAGTACCTCTCCTACAGTTAAAGGGAATGGTACTAGTCCTGATTTGCTATGACCTTGAGGTACTTGAGAGCATACCCAACAGTCTGTCTGGTTTAACACTTTACCCACTAAGGAGTGATAGTCACTCAATAGATGTCGGTCCATGTGGACATTAAAACTGGACTGACATTTCTTGATGCACCCACCCAACTATATTGTCACAACGCCTACAGATGCAGTTCTCTTCAGCTAACAATCCTTCACAATTCCTTCTATTGTCAATGCTACCAGATCGTATTCTGATACTCGCCTTTACTCTGTGGTTATATTGCTCTTGGAAAACTACGCCTCCATCCTGGTCATCAGAACCCATTCCAGATCCTTTCTCGACCTCCATGGTACTCTCACCGAAACAGACTGCTCTGGTCAACAACATGGTCAACAGGAAAATCTGGATCACAGTCTCTTGGGGCAAGTCCATCTTACAGGAGGAGAAGGAGAAATTTGTAATGGGGGTACAAAAAAATAATTTGAGGGGAAAGAAAAATGTTACGATGCTTTTGTCTTGTTCTTCTTGCTCTGTCGTCATCTCAAAGGTGCTGTCTCTCAGTCTTCCAAACGAACATTCTGGTGATACAATATTCCTTCCAAATCTGCGATCTTTCTGTAAGGAGCAAAAATCTTGCATTACCATTTGTCTAACTGATGTGTGACATACCATCTGTAAAGCATGAAAACATGAGGGGAAAAAAACAAAAAGAGAGAGAACAATTCATATATATGTTACATGAAACAACAACAAACAAAAACATTGTCAGATCTTCCGTTCACCATCAGGCTGTCACACCAACACATCCATTGGTATCTTTGCGCAGTCTCCCCCACCAGTATTTCCACACTCCACCCTTTTGTGCCTGGCCAGGACAGACCGATGTCGGTAGGTCACACTGGGGTTAGATAGACTACTGCAAAGACCAAGTAGCTATGTGATGTTTGAGTTCCGCCGATGAACGTCAGAGATGGGGAGAAAGAAACATTTACAGATAAATTACAAAGTTTACCCGGCCGTTCCTGTGTCTACACGGAACTGACCTCCCAATATCATTAACTGTAACCTCTGGTTTACTACCAGGCCTAATGATCAACTTTCCTGACTGCATATTACAGGTGCGGCCCAAAATTCTTCTTATGTGATCCCTGATTACAATTTCGTGTATCATGAATTTGCTCATGTTTTTTTTGTCTAGGGGGTTGATATACCTTTTGTGGATCTTTAAACCTACAACTTCGTGCAAAATGACCTTCCTTCTGGCAATTATAACATCTTATCACCTTTGACTTACCCACAGGGATCTGAGGCTTCTTACCTCCCTGTGTTTCCCTGTTTCTTTGGATATCATGGTCATGTCGTTGTCTAGGGGGTTGATATGACTTTTGTATATTTCTTGATCTACAATCTCTTGCAAAATGTCCCTCTTTGTGACAATGATAACAAACTATCACATTTGAATTTCTCACAGGGGTTTGGGGTTAAAGCTGGTGTGGCTTCGTTGTCAGGGCTTGTCTACTGATTGTCATTTGCTTACTGCCCTGTGACTCCAGGTGTCTTTTGATGTTCCATTCAATTATAACATCATCTTGTGTTGGTTCTACAATATGAGATACATTTGTTTGTGCGTGATATATAACACTGTACGTACCTGTGGACACGACCTCACCTGACCCTCCGTAAGGGGGTTTGACTACTGCCTTTACCGATTTGGTCGCGTCCACCTGGATGTCTTGTATGATGGCTGCTGGAAATGGTGCCAACCTCGTGCTGGGCTCACTTTCTTGCTTGTAATCCTGAGGGAAGTTTAACATGGAGTGCTACTTGCACGGGTTAACAGTTGTACATTTAACAGTTTTACTTTTATCATTGTTACATTCGTTACAATTATTCTTATCATCTATACAGTTACAAAGTGCATGTTTATCATACCCCAGTGTGCCATTCTCTGTAACCACTCTCTCTTGTTGCCATATTTTTCTTACCAAAGTGAGAGTCAGCTGTGTAAGCTAATTCCCTTTGTATCTCACCTTCCTGTTGCCATATTTGTAAACAATCATAATGTTTAATTCGTTGCTTTCCGGATTTTATGAGACAGATCCTTCGCCTTAAATTATGCAATACCTCTGAGTCAAAACTACCTATCCCAGGAAATGGTGCTTTATCCCCCACAGTCATTCGTGTCCATTCATCACAAAAGGTCTCAGTGTGGGGACCATACTTCCCCCACATTACTAACCGAGCAGACCCTCGGGGTCTGCAAGCCTCTTCAGTCTGAACCCTGACTGCTAAACGTCCCTGTGTTGTGCACTTGGCTTCCATTGTGGACCTTTTTAACACAGAAAAAAACTTCCTAAAATGCACCAAACACAGAAGTCTACGGTGGAAGTTTTCCAAGCTCTTCCACCAGCTTCTTCTGCTCCAAGTACAACGAATCCGCCCCTTTTAGCAGACCCACGTAATCGTTGCAGGCCCTACCAGCGAAAATTCCTTACCTTTATATTTTACACAAATCACGCTTGAATGTGCTCCCTACAACACGCATGAGGGCAATTTAAATATACGACCTCATATCACGTTGCGTTATTGGTCACACATACAACCGTGCGGTCCAATCGTACCACTTATAGACACTTGTTGCCTATAAATGGTAGGATCATTGGAGTCTCCCTACTGTGCTCCAGAACAGCCGGAGTGTAATACCACAAAATTATCACACTTCAAAATTATCACATTATCACCAAGACCGTGCACGCACGTTTTCACCTAGACCGTGCTCATCACGTATTCACCTAGACCGTGATTCACCAAGATTTCACCAAGACTTCACCAAGATTTCACCAAGACTTCACCAAGAGGAGTTCAATACACTCATACCGTTTTCAACCCACTATCATTCTATAGTTTTCTGATCAGAAAAAAAAATTTATCATTTCCCGTAATCTGATAGCTCTCCCCAGAGGCATTACAGTAAAGTAAGGTATTTAAACTAAATTTTGGAAACTGAAATCAATTTATGCTATTATCGCGTTGCTTCCGTATCGCCTACTAAAACAATACTATCGTGTGATTTGTATTATGTGGGCGTACCCATACGCTCCGTTACGTAATATACGCTACGTGTGTAAGCCCTTGCGTCGGGTACTCTTGTCCCGCTCTTTGTTAGGGAAACATGTACACAGGCCAGACACGTCCACAAAAATACAACTAACACGTTTATATCAATGTAAATGATCTTTAACTGTAATCATCTACCGAGCACCACACAGATCTTTCCTTGTATCTTTAGGCAAAGCCGTGTGCGTGTTTTACAAATTACTCCTTTACGTATTATTTTTACTTTTAACTACCAATAGCAACAAATCTTTTTCAGCACGTTATCAATGATAAATGGCAAACAGGAAAGTGAGATGTGTGAAAATACACAGGTGAAAATGCAATTCTAAATTAATCTAATGACATACATTAATGTAAGCACGCACATATAGATATTACATCTATGAGACCCTATTCAGTGCTTCTAATTTGCATATGAATGTGCTTTTTAACCATCTGTGAAGGCGATTTCTTTCACTGCTGGGAGAGAAAAAAAAACAAAACCCAGTTACACAGGTTCATTTGCATTTCAATGGCCCATCTCACAAGTAGCAGAGTTAAACAGGCTCTTGAAGGGAGGAAAAAAGAAAAAAAAACCCACAACTTTGTTTTATTTGTGTATTTCCTAAATCAAATATTCATTTTACTATTAACTTATTTTAAACTCTATCTGAACCACTTATGATTGACTATGATATGGATTAAATAAATGCATTAAAAACTCATTAAATGATGATTTCTTTTTGACAATGGATGGCTGATTATTTCCCGAGTCAACTGAAAATCAGCCATTCAGAGAAAATTTTTTTTGACCTTCCCAAAATGGCCGCTGCTCCTCCCCCTTCCATATCCATGAGGTTTACACAAAATGGAGGACAGACCATGCGGCTTCTTTTGTCACAAAGAAAATCATCATTCCAGCCCCTTAAGTTATTCTAGGCCTGAGCTAAAAATAAAACTATCAAGCCATGCAGAGCGACCAAAAATACTTTCTCTGACGTCCTAGTGGATGCTGGGGACTCCGTAAGGACCATGGGGAATAGCGGCTCCGCAGGAGACTGGGCACAAAAGTAAAGCTTTAGAACTACCTGGTGTGCACTGGCTCCTCCCCCTATGACCCTCCTCCAAGCCGCAGTTAGATTTTTGTGCCCGAACGAGAAGGGTGCACACTAGGTGGCTCTCCTGAGCTGCTTAGTGAAAAGTTTAGTTTTAGGTTTTTTATGTTCAGTGAGACCTGCTGGCAACAGGCTCACTGCATCGAGGGACTAAGGGGAGACGAAGCGAACTCACCTGCGTGCAGAGTGGATTGGGCTTCTTAGGCTACTGGACATTAGCTCCAGAGGGACCGATCACAGGCCCAGCCATGGATAGGTCCCAGAGCCGCGCCGCCGGCCCCCTTACAGAGCCAGAAGAGCGAAGAGGTCCGGAAAATCGGCGGCAGAAGACGTCCTGTCTTCAACAAGGTAGCGCACAGCACTGCAGCTGTGCGCCATTGCTCTCAGCACACTTCACACTCCGGTCACCGAGGGTGCAGGGCGCTGGGGGGGGGGCGCCCTGAGACGCAATAATAAACACCTTGGATGGCAAAAAATGCATCACATATAGCTCCTGGGCTATATGGATGAATTTAACCCCTGCCAGAATACACAGAAAAACGTGAGATAAGGCCGCCGAGAAGGGGGCGGAGCCTATCTCCTCAGCACACTGGCGCCATTTTCCCTCACAGCTCCGTTGGAGGGAAGCTCCCTGGCTCTCCCCTGCAGTCACTACACTACAGAAAGGGTTAAAAAAGAGAGGGGGGCACTAATTAGGCGCAGTATAAATAATACAGCAGCTATAAGGGGAAAAACACTTATATAAGGTTATCCCTGTATATATATAGCACTCTGGTGTGTGCTGGCAAACTCTCCCTCTGTCTCCCCAAAGGGCTAGTGGGGTCCTGTCCTCTATCAGAGCATTCCCTGTGTGTGTGCTGTGTGTCGGTACGTTTGTGTCGACATGTATGAGGAGAAAAATGATGTGGAGACGGAGCAGATTGCCTGTAATAGTGATGTCACCCCCTAGGGGGTCGACACCTGAGTGGATGAACTGTTGGAAGGAATTACGTGACAGTGTCAGCTCTGTATAAAAGACAGTGGTTGACATGAGACAGCCGGCTACTCAGCTTGTGCCTGTCCAGACGTCTCATAGGCCGTCAGGGGCTCTAAAGCGCCCGTTACCTCAGATGGCAGATATAGACGCCGACACGGATACTGACTCCAGTGTCGACGGTGAAGAGACAAATGTGATTTCCAGTAGGGCCACACGTTACATGATTGAGGCAATGAAAAATGTTTTACACATTTCTGATAATACGAGTACCACCAAAAAGGGGTATTATGTTCGGTGAGGAAAAACTACCTGTAGTTTTCCTGAATCTGAGAAATTAAATGAGGTGTGTGATGATGCGTGGGTTTCCCCCGATAACAACTGATAATTTCAAAAATGTTATTGGCATTATATCCTTTCCCGCCAGAGGTTAGGGTGCGTTGGGAAACACCCCCTAGGGTGGATAAAGCGCTCACACGCTTGTAAGAACAAGGGCTCTACCCTCTCCTGAGATGGCCGCCCTTAAGGATCCTGCTGATAGAAAGCAGGAGGGTATCCTAAAATGTATTTACACACATACTGGTGTTATACTGCGACCAGCAATCGCCTCAGCCTGGATGTGCAGTGCTGGGTTGGCGTGGTCGGATTCCCTGACTGAAAATATTGATACCCTAGATAGGGACAGTATATTATTGCCTATAGAGCATTTAAAAGATGCATTTCTATATATGCGTGATGCACAGCGGAATATTTGCCGACTGGCATCAAGTCTAAGTGCGTTGTCCATTTCTGCCAGTAGAGGGTTATGGACACGACAGTGGTCAGGTGATGCGGATTCCAAACGGCATTTGGAAGTATTGCCTTATTAAGGGGAGGAGTTATTTGGGGTCGGTCTTTCAGACCTGGTGGCCACGGCAACAGCTGGGAAATCCACGTTTGTACCCCAGGTCGCCTCTCAACATAAGAAGACGCCGTATTATCAGGCGCAGTCCTTTCGTGGGCAAGCGGGCAAAAGGTTCCTCTTTTCTGCCCCGTGACAGAGGGAGAGGAAAAAGGCTGCAGAAATCAGCCAGTTCCCAGGAACAGAAGCCCTCTCCCGCCTCTGCCAAGCTCACAGTATGACGCTGGGGCTTTACAAGCAGAATCAGGCACGGTGGGGGCCCGTCTCAATGAATTTCAGCGCGCAGTGGGCTCACTCGCAATTAGACCCCTGGATCCTTCAGGTGATATCTCAGGGGTACAAATTGGAATTCGAGACGTCTCCCCCTCACCGTTTCCTAAAGTCGGCTTTACCGATGTCTCCCTCTGACAGGGAGGCAGTTTTGGAAGCCATTCACAAGCTGTATTCCCAGCAGGTGATAATCAAGGTACCCCTCCTGCAACAGGGAACGGGGTATTATTCCACACTGTTGTGGTACCGAAGCCGGACGGCTCGGTGAGACCGATTCTAAATCTAAAAATCTTGAACACTTACATACGGAGGTTCAAATTCAAGATTGAGTCACTCAGAGCAGTGATTGCGAACCTGGAAGAAGGGGACTACATGATGTCTCGGGACATCAAGGATGCTTACCTTCATGTCCCAATTTACCCTTCTCACCAAGGGTACCTCAGGTTTGTGGTACAGAACTGTCACTATCAGTTTCAGACGCTGCCGTATGGATGGTCCACGGCACCCCGGGTCTTTACCAAGGTAATGGCCGAAATGATGATACTCTTTCGAAGGAAGGGAATTTTAGTTATCCCTTACTTGGACGATTCCCTGATAAGGGTAAGATCCAGGGAACAGTTGGAGGTCGGTGTAGCACTATCTCAGGTAGTGTTGCGGCAGCACGATTGGATTCTCAATATTCCAAAATCGCAGCTGATTCCGACGACTCGTCTTCTGTTCCTAGGGATGATCCTGGACACAGTCCAGAAAAAGATGTTTCTCCCGGAGGAGAAAGTCAGGGAGTTATCCGAGCTAGTCGGGAACCTCCTATAACCGAGCCAAGTCTCAGTACATCAATGAAAGGGTTCTGGGGAAAATGGTGGCTTCCTACGAAGCAATCCCATACGGCAGATTCCACGCAAGAACTTTCCAGTGGGACCTGCTGGACAAATGGTCCGGGTCGCATCTTCAGATGCATCAGCGGATAACCCTGTCACCAAGCACAAGGGTGTCTCTCCTGTGGTGGTTGCAGAGTGCTCCATCTTCTAGAGGGCCGCAGATTCGACATTCAGGACTGGGTCCTGGTGACCACGGATGCCAGCCTGCGAGGCTGGGGAGCAGTCACACAGGAAAGGAATTTCCAGAGCTTATGGTCAAGCCTGGAGACATCACTTCACATAAATATCCTGAAGCTAAGGGCCATTTACAATGCTCTAAGCCATGCATTCCCAACCACGGTCCTCAAGGCACACCAACAGTGCAGGTTTTTGTGATATCCAGGCTTCAGCACAGGTGACTTAATTAGTAGCTCAGTTATTTTGATTTACCCACCTGTGCTGCAGCCTGGATATCACTAAAACCTGCACTGTTGGTGTGCCTTGAGGACCGTGGTTGGGAATGCCTGCTCTAAGCTCAGCAAGACCTCTGCTTCAAGGTCACCTGGAGTTGATCCATTCGGACAACATCACGGCAGTCACCCACGTAAACAGACAGGGTGACACAAGAAGCAGGAGGGCAAGGCAGAAGCTGCAAGGATTCTTCGCTGGGCGAAAAATCATGGGATAGCACTGTCAGCAGTATTCATTCCGGGAGTGGACAACTGGGAAGTAGACTTCCTCAGCAGACACGACCCCCACCCGGGAGAGTGGGGACTTCACCCAGAAGTCTTCCACATGTTTATAAAACTCGACAAGTATTGCGCCAGGTCAAGGGACCCTCAGGCAATAGCTGTAGACGCTCTGGTAACACAGTGGGTGTACCAGTCAGTGTATGTGTTCCCTCCTCTGCCTCTCATACCCAAGGTACTGAGAATTATAAGATGGAGAGGAGTAAGCACTATATTCGTAGCTCCGGATTGACCAAGAAGGACTTGGTAACCGGAACTTCAAGAGATGCTCACGGAGGATTCGTGGCCTCTACCTCTAAGAAGGGACCTGCTCCAGCAAGGACCCTGTCTGTTCCAAGACTTACCGCGGCTGTGTTTGACGGCATGGCGGTTGAACGCCGGATCCTGAAGGAGAAAGGCATTCCGGATGAAGTCATTCCTATCCTGATCAAAGCCAGGAAAGATAACCGCAAAACATTATCACCGCATTTGGCGAAAATATGTTGCGTGGTGCGAGGCCAGTAAGGCCCCGACGGAGGAATTTTCAACTAGGTCGATTCCTACATTTCCTGCAAACAGGAGTGTCTATGGGCCTGAAATGGGGGTCCATTAAGGTTCAAATTTCGGCCCTGTAAATTTTCTTCCAAAAAGAACTAGCTTCAGTCCCTGAAGTTCAGACGTTTGTGAAAGGGGTACTGTATATACAGCCTCCTTTTGTGCCTCCAGTGGCACCTTGGGATCTAAATGTAGTTTTTGGGTTCCAAAAGTCACATTGGTTTGAACCACTTAAATATGTGGAGTTAAAATATCTCACATGGAAAGTAGTCATGCTGTTGGCCCTGGCCTGGGCCAGGTGCGTGTCAGAATTGGCGGCTTTATCCTGTAAAAGCCCTCATCTGATTTTCCATTCGGACAGGGCGGAATTGAGGACTTGTCCTCAGTTTCTCCCTAAGGTGGTTTTCAGCGTTTCACCTGAATCAACCTATTGTGGTGCCTGCGGCTACTAGGGACTTGGAGGACTCCAAGTTGGTAGACGTTGTCAGGGCCCTGGAAATATAGGTTTCCAGGACGGCTGGAGTCAGAAAATCTGACTCGTTGTTTATTCTGTATGCACCCAACAAGCTGGGTGCTCCTGCTTCTAAGCAGACTATTGCTCGTTGGATTTGTAGTACAATTCAGCTTGCACATTCTGTGGCAGACCTGCCACAGCCAAAATCTGTAAAAGCCCATTCCACAAGGAAGGTGGGCTCATCTTGGGCGGCTGCCCGAGGGGTCTCGGCTTTACAACTTTGCCAAGCAGCTACTTGGTCAGGAGCAAATACGTTTGTAAAATTCTACAAATTTGATACCCTGGCTGAGGAGGACCTGGAGTTCTCTCAATTGGTGCTGCAGAGCCATCCGCACTCTCCCGCCCGTTTGGTTTTGGTATAATCCCGTTGGTCCTTACGGAGTCCCCAGCATCCACTAGGACGTCAGAGAAAATAAGAATTTACTTACCGATAATTCTATTTCTCGTAGTCCGTAGTGGATGCTGAGCGCCCATCCCAAGTGCGGATTGTCTGCAATACTGGTACATAGTTATTGTTACCAAAAAATCGGGTTATTGCTGTAGTGAGCCATCTTTTCTAGAGGCTCCTCTGTTATCATGCTGTTAACTGGGTTTAGATCACAAGTTATATGGTGTGATTGGTGTGGCTGGTATGAGTCTTACCCGGGATTCAAAATCCTTCCTTATTGTGTACGCTCGTCCGGGCACAGTATCCTAACTGAGGCTTGGAGGAGGGTCATAGGGGGAGGAGCCAGTGCACACCAGGTAGTTCTAAAGCTTTACTTTTGTGCCCAGTCTCCTGCGGAGCCGCTATTCCCCATGGTCCTTACGGAGTCCCCAGCATCCACTACGGACTACGAGAAATAGAATTATCGGTAAGTAAATTCTTATTTTTAAACAGACAAGCAATCCAATCTGCGTGTGCAGTTGGCACCAAATAGAAATAAAAACCAGATTTAAAAAAGGCAATAGCTTAATGTTCCTACCTTCTTCGGATTCCACCAGCATCCCTACAAACCAAAAGAATCAGACGCAGACTCTCATCTGATCAGCACTACAAGATACTACCTTTCCTCCCTTTGCTGATTGATAAAGTCTGCGCGTTTTCGCCTGACTGCGGATATGAGGTGGACCGGACTTGAGCCCCCAATTGATAGAGTCCGTTATCTACCTTTTAACATTAGCTATATACTAATACCGTGTAGCCGTAATGGCTGCTAAACCACGTGCACGTGCTACGCCCTCCGTATGCTATTTGCGTATGAAGGCCTCGCACGTGGTACGCAAATTACGTACACACGCTACGCTGGGTGTATGGAATACACAGCGAGCGTACACACAGACAGTACTTTTATAAACTTTAAACACAGAGCCTGATTATACTGTAAGTCTTAGTATTGAGATACTGCAATGATATATCACTGGTTAACCTGGATATTTAAGCAAGCTGTTTGAGTGATTGAGATACATTGAAACCCTTTGTACTAGCTAGAGAAACACAGACACCCTGCTGAGGTTCCAAAACCTTTACTAACGAGATTTAGTTATGTAAAAAGGGAAAAATACAGTTAACATCTTATACACTACAGACTAACATCAATACCTAAACATGATAACTACACATATACAATATACAACAGTTTAACAATAACAGAGAGAGAGAGTATGGCAAATACAAACAGAGAACAAGTTGGTTACAGAGAAAAACTTACACACTGGGGAATGATCGCTGCGCAGTCCTGGTCACCAGCTCCATAGTTAGTCAGTGATGAAAACCTTTTGTGGAGAGTAGACTAAGCTGGCCCAAACTGGCTGTTCCTTATATACACTGCATACAGTACACTACAAAGGGACCTATATCTCATTGTTCATTGGACACAGGAATCTGTCTTCACATTACAACAAAAGGTCATAGGTTTGTTTGAACAGGTGGGCTGTGACTATTCCAGACTGCTCAGGTGGGAGGGAATCTCAGGATTCCTACCACATGGACAATGAACCGCAAAATACAGTAAATGTCCAGAAACTATTTATAGACATAACTATACGCAGGAGCAATTAATCTCTACCTAACCAGCACCGGATTGTTTCTAATAAAATACTCTTCGGTTAGGTACCAAACACCATCGCTCAGACCCTATCTGACCCTGCGTATCATGCAAAGAGGAATTCCTTTGTTCATGAACCAGTTATACTAAACAAACTTACAGTTATTATTAAGGGGACCATTACCTATAAAACATACTATTCGGATTAACTATGTAACGATCGAGTCGCCCACCAGACGCACACAAACTCTACCGTAAATGCACATACCACGCGCCAATGCGCACGGCCGTAGAAGCTCCATTACGCAACTGCGAATATGCGCACGCACGGGAGAGAATGTGCACGTGCAGCGGGCAAGCGCATGGGGTTAACATATGGCAACGTGAAGCATGATATTTTTCGACTTTGACAACTGGTTCTATCAACGCCGCTGTGGGACTGGATGTGACGGGTCCCACAGCGCGCACGCTGGCGGGGGTCAGAAGCGGCTCTGTGAGACGCGCAGATTACTGGGGAGATGGTGGTAGTGAACAACCCCCCCACCCCCCAAGATTGTTCAGTGGTCATTTTTAATTCCGATTCAGGCGCCAACCTGAACCACGCCCCCCTCTCCCTCCCATATGAAGACAAGGGGAGCTGTCTCTTATCACAGTAATAGCTCCCCCTGCTGTCCAGATTTTATATTATTATAAGTAGTGATGAGCGCCCGAACTTCACCTTTTTTTGCACGGGTCCGAGCAACTCGGATCCTCCCGCCTTGCTCGGTTAACCCGAGCGCGTCCGAACGTCGTCATCCAGCGGTTGGATTCTCGCGAGATTCGTATTCTATCTAAGGAACCACGCGTCGCCGCCATTTTTCACTCGTGCATTGGAGATGATCGTGAGAGGACGTGGCTGGCGTCCTCTCAGTTTCTATGTTCAGTGTGCTGCAAATATCTGTGCTCAGTGTGCTGCAAATATCTGTGCTCAGTGTGCTGCAAGTGCAAATATCTACGTTCTCTGCCTGAAAAACGCTCCATATCTGTGCTCAGTGTGCTACAAATATCTGTGCTCAGTGTGCTAATTGCTTTATTGTGGGGACTGGGGACCAGCAGTATTATATAGTAGGAGGACAGTGCAGAGTTTTGCTGACCAGTGACCACCAGTATTATACGTTCTCTGCCTGAAAAACGCTCCATATCTGAGCTGCATTGTAGTATATAGTAGGAGGACAGTGCAGAATTTTGCTGACCACCATTATAAATATATATATATATATATATATATATATAGCAGTACAGTAGGCCACTGCTCTACCTCTGTGTAGTCAAGTATACTATCCCATCCATACCTTTGGTGCATTTCAGTTTTGCACAGTTTGCTGACCACCAGTATATAATATATAGCAGTACGGTACAGTAGTCCACTGCTCTACCTACCTCTGTGTCGTCAAGTATACTATCCATCCATACCTGTGGTGCATTTCAGTTTTGCACAGTTTGCTGACCACCAGTATATATAATATATAGCAGTACGGTACAGTAGGCCACTGCTCTACCTACCTCTGTGTCGTCACAGGTATCCATCCATACCTGTGGTGCATTTAAGTTTTCTCTGACGTCCTAGTGGATGCTGGGAACTCCGTAAGGACCATGGGGGATAGACGGGCTCCGCAGGAGACTGGGCACTCTAAAAGAAAGATAAGGTACTATCTGGCGTGCACAGGCTGCTCCCTCTATGCCCCTCCTCCAGACCTCAGTTAGAATCTGTGCCCGGCCAGAGCTGGGTGCTCCTAGTGGGCTCTCCTGAGCTTGCTAGAAAGAAAGTATTTGTTAGGGGGGGGGGGGGGGGGCGGGGGCGCCCTGGGCAGCAATTATATTACCTTTTGGCAAAAGAATACACATAATACAGTCAGTTAACTGTATATGTGTAAAAAACCCCGCCATTAAGTTACAAAAAACGCGGGACAGAAGCCCGCCGCTGAGGGCCTTCTTCCTCAGCACACCAGCGCCATTTTCCCTTCACAGCTCCGCTGGAAGCACGCTCCCCAGGCTCTCCCCTGCAGTATCCAGGTACAAGACGGGTTAAAAAGAGAGGGGGGGGCACATAAATTTAGGCGCAAATTGATACAAACAAGCAGCTATTGGGAAAATCACTTATTAGCAGTGTAAATCCCTGTGTTATATAGCGCTGTGGTGTGTGCTGACATACTCTCTCTCTCTCTCTGTCTCCCCAAAGGACTTTGTGGGGTCCTGTCCTCAGTCTGAGCATTCCCTGTGTGTGTGCGGTGTGTCGGGACGGCTGTGTCGACATGTTTGATGAGGGTTACGTGGAGGCGGAGCAGGGGCAGATACATGTGGTGTCGCCCCCGACGGGGCCGACACCTGATTGGATAGATATGTGGAAGGTCTTAACCGACAGTGTCAACTCCTTACATAAAAGGTTTGATGATGCAGCAGCCTTGGGACAGCCGGGGTCTCAGCCCGCGCCTGCCCAGGCGACTCAGAAGCCGTCAGGGGCTCATAAACGCCCGCTAGCTCTGATGGTAGACACAGATGTCGACACGGACTCTAACTCCTGTGTAGATGAGGATGAGACAAATGTACAGTCTACAAAAGCCATCCGATGCATGATTACTGCAATGAAAGATGTATTGCACATTTCTGATATTAACCCGGTTACCACCAAAAGGGGTATTATGTTTGGGGAGAAAAAGCAGCCAGTGACTTTTCCCCCATCTGATGAATTAAATGATTTGTGTGAAGAAGCGTGGAGTTCCCCTGATAAGAAACTAGTGATTTCTAAGAGGTTACTGATGGCGTACCCTTTCCCGCCAACGGATAGGTTACGTTGGGAAACATCCCCTAGGGAGGACAAGGCGCTAACATGCTTATCTAAAAGGGTGGCACTGCCGTCTCAGGATACGGCCGCCCTAAAGGATCCTGCGGATAGAAAGCAGGAAGCTATCCTGAAGTCTGTGTATACACACTCTGGTACTCTACTGAGACCTGCTATTGCTTCAGTCTGGATGTGTAGTGCTGCAGCAGCATGAACTGATACCCTGTCAGACAACATTGATTCCCTCGACATGGATACTATTTTGCTAACCATCGAACATATAAAAGACGTCGTCTTATATATGCGGGATGCACAGAGGGACATTTGCCTGCTGGCATCTAGAATTAATGCAATGTCCATTTCTGCCAGGAGAGTATTATGGACTCGGCAGTGGACAGGTGATGCTGATTCTAAAAAACACATGGAGGTTTTGCCTTATAAGGGTGAGGAACTATTTGGGGACGGTCTCTCGGATCTCGTATCCACAGCAACTGCTGGGAAGTCGACTTTTTTGCCTCAGGTTCCCTCACAGCCTAAGAAAGCACCGTATTATCAAATGCAGTCCTTTCAGCCTCAGAAAGGCAAGCGGGTCAGAGGAGCATCCTTTCTGGCCAGAGGCAAGGGTAGAGGAACCCAGGTGTGGTGGGGGCGCGTCTCCGAAACTTCAGCAACCAGTGGGTTCGCTCACAAGTGGATCTATGGGCTGTACAAATTGTATCTCAGGGATACAAGCTGGAGTTGGAGGCGACTCCCCCTCGCCGTTACCTCAAATCAACCTTGCCAGCTGCTCCCAGGGAAAGGGAGGTAGTACTGGCGGCAATTCACAAGCTGTACCTCCAGCAGGTGATAATCAAGGTCCCCCTCCTACAACAGGGCAGGGGTTACTATTCCACAATGTTTGTGGTACCGAAACCGGACGGTTCGGTGAGACCCATCCTGAATTTAAAATCCTTGAACACTTATATAAAGAAGTTCAAAATGGAATCGCTCAGGGCGGTTATTGCAAGCCTGGAAGAGGGGGATTTTATGGTGTCGCTGGACATCAAGGATGCTTACTTGCATGTCCCCATTTTCCCACCTCACCAGGAGTACCTCAGGTTTGTGGTACAGAACTGTCATTACCAATTCCAGACGTTGCCGTTTGGTCTCTCCACGGCTCCGAGAATATTTACCAAGGTAATGGCCGAAATGATGATACTCCTTCGAAGAAAGGGACTTATAATTATCCCGTACTTGGACGATCTCCTCCATAAAGGCGAGGTCCAAAGAGCAGTTGTTGGTCAGCGTAGCACTCTCTCAGGAAGTGTTGCAACAGCACGGCTGGATTCTGAATATCCCAAAGTCGCAGCTGATCCCTTCGACGCGTCTGCTTTTCCTGGGAATGATTCTGGACACAGAACAGAAGAAGGCGTTTCTCCCGGAGGAGAAGGCCCAGGAATTGTCATCTCTGGTCAGGGACCTCCTGAAACCAAAACAGGTGTCGGTGCATCACTGCACGCGAGTCCTGGGAAAGATGGTGGCTTCTTACGAAGCAATTCCCTTCGGCAGGTTCCATGCAAGGATCTTTCAGTGGGATCTGTTGGACAAATGGTCCGGATCGCATCTTCAGATGCATCGGTTGATCACCCTGTCCCCAAGGGCCAGGGTGTCTCTGCTGTGGTGGCTGCAGAGTGCTCATCTTCTCGAGGGACGCAGGTTCGGCATACAGGACTGGATCCTGGTGACCACGGATGCAAGCCTCCGAGGATGGGGGGCAGTCACTCAGGGAAGAAACTTCCAAGGACAGTGGTTAAGTCTGGAGACTTCTCTACACATAAATATATTGGAACTAAGGGCCATCTACAACGCCCTGAGTCAAGCAGAGCCCCTGCTTCAAAACCAATCTGTACTGATTCAGTCAGACAACATCACGGCGGTCGCCCATGTAAACCGCCAGGGCGGCACAAGAAGCAGGATGGCAATGGCAGAAGCCACAAGGATTCTTCGATGGGCGGAGAATCACGTGCTAGCACTGTCAGCAGTGTTCATTCCGGGAGTGGACAACTGGGAAGCAGACTTCCTCAGCAGGCACGACCTCCACCCGGGAGAGTGGGGACTTCATCAAGAAGTCTTCACACAGATTGTAAATCGTTGGGAACTGCCACAGGTGGACATGATGGCGTCCCGCCTCAACAAAAAGCTAAAAAAATATTGCGCCAGGTCACGGGACCCTCAGGCGATAGCTGTGGACACACTAGTGACACCGTGGGTGTACCAGTCGGTTTATGTGTTCCCTCCTCTTCCTCTCATACCCAAGGTACTGAGGATAGTAAGAAAGAGAGGAGTAAGAACTATACTCATCGTTCCAGATTGGCCAAGAAGAACTTGGTACCCAGAACTACAAGAAATTATCTCAGAGGACCCATGGCCTCTGCCTCTCAGACAGGACCTGTTACAGCAGGGGCCCTGTCTGTTCCAAGACTTACCGCGGCTGCGTTTGACGGCATGGCGGTTGAACGCCGGATCCTAGCGG
The DNA here is from genome assembly GCF_028390025.1 of Pseudophryne corroboree. NCBI lineage: Eukaryota > Metazoa > Chordata > Amphibia > Anura > Myobatrachidae > Pseudophryne > Pseudophryne corroboree. The sequence goes on from NC_086445.1 coordinate 716,391,678, forward strand.
AAAAGGGCATTCCGGATGAAGTTATTCCTACGCTGATAAAGGCTAGGAAAGACGTGACAGCGAAACATTATCACCGTATATGGCGAAAATATGTTGCTTGGTGTGAGGCCAGGAAGGCCCCTACAGAGGAATTCCAGCTAGGTCGATTCCTGCACTTTCTACAGTCAGGAGTGACTATGGGCCTAAAATTAGGATCCATAAAGGTCCAGATTTCGGCCCTATCTATTTTCTTTCAAAAAGAACTGGCTTCACTGCCTGAAGTTCAGACGTTTGTTAAGGGAGTGCTGCATATTCAGCCCCCTTTTGTGCCTCCAGTGGCACCTTGGGATCTTAACGTTGTGTTGGATTTCCTGAAATCACACTGGTTAGAGCCACTTAAGACCGTGGAGCTAAAGTATCTCACGTGGAAGGTGGTCATGCTGTTGGCCTTGGCTTCAGCTAGGCGTGTGTCAGAATTGGCGGCTTTGTCATGTAAAAGCCCGTATCTGATCTTCCATATGGACAGGGCAGAATTGAGGACTCGTCCCCAATTTCTCCCAAAGGTGGTATCAGCGTTTCATTTGAACCAACCTATTGTGGTGCCTGCGGCTACTCGGGACTTGGAGGCTTCCAAGTTGCTGGACATAGTCAGGGTTTTGAAAATCTATGTAGCCAGGACGGCTGGAGTCAGGAAAACTGACTCGCTGTTTATCCTGCATGCACCCAACAAACTGGGTGCTCCGGCTTCAAAGCAAACTATTGCGCGCTGGATCTGTAACACGATTCAGCAAGCTCATTCTGCGGCTGGGTTACCGCATCCTAAATCAGTAAAAGCCCATTCCACAAGGAAGGTGGGCTCTTCTTGGGCGGCTGCCCGAGGGGTCTCGGCTTTACAGCTTTGCCGAGCTGCTACTTGGTCGGGTTCAAACACATTTGCTAAGTTCTACAAGTTTGATACCCTGGCTGAGGAGGACCTTGCCTTTGCTCATTCGGTGCTGTAGAGTCATCCGTACTCTCCCGCCTGTTTGGGAGCTTTGGTATAATCCCCATGGTCCTTACGGAGTTCCCAGCATCCACTAGGACGTCAGAGAAAATAAGAATTTACTCACCGGTAATTCTATTTCTCGTAGTCCGTAGTGGATGCTGGGCGCCCGTCCCAAGTGCGGACTCTCTGCAATACATGTATATAGTTATTGCTTAACTAAAGGGTTATTGTTATGAGCCATCTGTTACTGAGGCTCAGTTGTTGTTCATACTGTTAACCATACCCAGTTATCACAAGTTGTACAGTGTGATTGGTGTGGCTGGTATGAGTCTTACCCTGGATTCCAAATCCTTTCCTTGTTGTGTCAGCTCTTCCGGGCACAGTTTCCTTAACTGAGGTCTGGAGGAGGGGCATAGAGGGAGGAGCCAGTGCACACCAGATAGTACCTAATCTTTCTTTTAGAGTGCCCAGTCTCCTGCGGAGCCTGTCTATCCCCCATGGTCCTTACGGAGTTCCCAGCATCCACTACGGACTACGAGAAATAGAATTACCGGTGAGTAAATTCTTATTTTTGTGCGCAGTATATATAGTAGTAGGCCATTGCTATTGATAAATATATTACTGGCATATAATTCCACACATTAAAAAATGGAGAACAAAAATGGGGAGGGTAAAATAGGGAAAGATCAAGTTCCACTTCCACCTCATGCTGAAGCTGCTGCCACTAGTCATGGCCGAGACGATGAAATGCCATCAACGTCGTCTGCCAAGGCCGATGCCCAATGTCATAGTAGACAGCATGTAAAATCCAAAAAACAAAAGTTCAGTAAAATGACCCTAAAATCAAAATTAAAATCGTCTGAGGAGAAGCGTAAACTTGCCAATATGCCATTTACGACACGGAGTGGCAAGGAACGGCTGAGGCCCTCTCCTATGTTACTCATGACTAGTGGGTCAGCTTCACATGAGGATGGAAGCACTCATCCTCCTGCTAGAAAACTTAAAAGACTGAAGATGGCAAAAGCACAGCAAAGAACTGTGCATTCTTCTAAATCACAAATCCCCAAGGAGAGTCCAATTGTGTCGGTTGCGATGCCTGACTTTCCCAACACTGGACGGGAAGAGGTGGTGCCTTCCACCATTTGCATGCCCTCTGCAAGTGATGGAAGGAGCACCCACAGTCCAGTTCCTGATAGTCAAATTGAAGATGTCACTGTTGAAGTACACCAGGATGAGGATATGGGTGTTGCTGGCGCTGGGGAGGAAATTGACAAGGAGGATTCTGATGGTGAGGTGGTTTTTTTAAGTCAGGCACCCGGGGAGACACCTGTTGTCCGTGGGACGAATATGGCCATTGACATGCCTGGTCAAAATAAAAAAAAAATCACCTCTTCGGTGTGGAATAATTTAAACAGAAATGTGGACAACTGGTGTCAAGCCGTGTGTTGTCTTTGTCAAGCTGTAATAAGTAGGGGTAAGGACGTTAACCACCGAGGAACATCCTCCCTTATACGTCACCTGGACCGCATTCATCAGAAGCCAGTGACAAGTTCAAAAACTTTGGGTGACAGCGGAAGGAGTCCACTGACAACTAAATCCCTTCCTCTTGTAACCAAGCTCCTGCAAACCACACCACCAACTCCCTCAGTGTCAATTTCCTCATTACCCAGGATAGCCAATAGTCCTGCAGGCCATGTCACTGTCAAGTCTGATGAGTCCCCATCCTGCCTGGGATTCCTCCGATGCATCCTTGTGTAATGCCTACTGCTGCTGGCGCTGCTGTTGTTGCTGCTGGGAGTCGATCGTCATCCCAGAGGGGAAGTCGGAAGACCACTTGTACTACTTCCAGTAAGCAATTGACTGTCCAACAGTCCTTTGCGAGGAAGATGAAATATCACAGCAGTCATCCTGCTGCAAAGCAGATAACTCAGGCCTGGGCGGTGAGAAACGTGGTTCCGGTATCCACCGTTAATTCAGAGGCAACTAGAGACTTGATTGAGGTACTGTGTCCCCGGTACCAAATACCATCTAGGTTCCATTTCTCTAGGCAGGCGATACCGAAAATGTACACAGACCTAAGAAAAAGAGTCACCAGTGTCCTAAAAAATGCAGTTGTACCCAATGTCCACTTAACCATGGACATGTCGACAAGTGGAGCAGGGCAGACTCAGGACTATATGACTGTGGCAGCCCACTGGGTAGATGTATTGCCTCCCGCAGCAAGAACAGCAGCGGCGGCACCAGTAGCAGCATCTTGCAAATGCCAACTCGTTCCTAGGCAGGCTACGCTTTGTATCACCGCTTTCCAGAAGAGGCACACAGCTGACAACCTCTTACGGAAACTGAGGAAGATCATCGCAGAATGGCTTACCCCAATTGGACTCTCCTGGGGATTTGTGACATCGGACAACGCCACCAATATTGTGCGTGCATTACATCTGGGCAAATTCCAGCACGTCCCATGTTTTGCACATACATTGAATTTGGTGGTGCAGAATTATTTAAAAAACGGCAGGGGCGTGCAAGAGATGCTGTCGGTGGCCCGAAGAACTGCGGGCAACTTTCGGCATTCAGCCACCGCGTGCCGAAGACTGGAGCACCACCAAACATTCCTGAACCTGCCCTGCCATCATCTGAAGCAAGAGGTGGTAACGAGGTGGAATTCAACCCTCTATATGCTTCAGAGGATGGAGGAGCAGCAAAAGGCCATTCAAGCCTATACATCTGCCCACGATATAGGCAAAGGAGGGGGAATGCACCTGACTCAAGCGCAGTGGAGAATGATTTCAACGTTGTGCAAGGTTCTGCAACCCTTTGAACTTGCCACACGTGAAGTCAGTTCAGACACTGCCAGCCTGAGTCAGGTCATTCCCCTCATCAGGCTTTTGCAGAAGAAGCTGGAGACATTGAAGGAGGTGCTAAAACAGAGCGATTCCGCTAGGCATGTGGGACTTGTGGATGGAGCCCTTCATTCGCTTAACCAGGATTCACGGGTGGTCAATCTGTTGAAATCAGAGCACTACATTTTGGCCACCGTGCTCGATCCTAGATTTAAAACCTACGTTGTATCTCTCTTTCCGGCAGACACAAGTCTGCAGAGGTTCAAAGACCTGCTGGTGAGAAAATTGTCAAGTCAAGCGGAACGTGACCCGTCAACATCTCCTCCTTCACATTCTCCCACAACTGGGGGTGCGAGGAAAAGGCTAACAATTCCGAGCCCTCCCGCTGGCGGTGATGCAGGGCAGTCTGGAGTGAGTGCTGACATCTGGTCCGGACTGAAGGACCTGCCAACGATTACTGACCTATCGTCTACTGTCACTGCATATGATTTTCTCACCATTGAAAGAATGGTGGAGGATTATATGAGTGACCGCATCCAAGTAGGCACGTCAGACAGTCCGTACGTATACTGGCAGGAAAAAGAAGCAATTTGGAGGCCCTTGCACAAACTGGCTTTATTCTACCTAAGTTGCCCTCCCTCCAGTGTGTACTCCGAAAGAGTGTTTAGTGCAGTCGCTCACCTTGTCAGCAATCGGCGTACGAGGTTACTTCCAGAAAATGTGGAGGAGATGATGTTCATCAAAATGAATTATAATCAATTCCTCCGTGGAGACATTCACCAGCAGCAAATGCCTCCACAAAGTACACAGGGACCTGAGATGGTGGATTCCAGTGGGGACGAATTAATAATCTGTGAGGAGGGGGATGTACACAGTGAAAGGGGTGAGGAATCGGAGGATGATGATGATGATGAGGTGGACATCTTGCCTCTGTAGAGCTAGTTTGTGCAAGGAGAGATTGATTGCTTCTTTTTTTGGTGGGGGCCCAAACCAACCAGTCATTTCAGTCACAGTCGTGTGGCAGACCCTGTCGCTGAAATGATGGGTTTGTTAAAGTGTGCATGTCCTGTTTATACAACATAAGGGTGGGTGGGAGGGCCCAAGGACAATTCCATCTTGCACCTCTTTTTTCTTTCATTTTTCTTTGCATCATGTGCTGTTTGGGGACAATTTTTTTGAAGTGCCATCCTGCCTGACACTGCAGTGCCACTCCTAGATGGGCCAGGTGTTTGTGTTGGCCACTTGGGTTGCTTAGCTTAGTCACACAGCGACCTTGGTGCGCCTCTTTTTTTCTTTGCATCATGTGCTGTTTGGGGACAATTTTTTTGAAGTGCCATCCTGCCTGACACTGCAGTGCCACTCCTAGATGGGCCAGGTGTTTGTGTCGGCCACTTGGGTCGCTTAGCTTAGCCATCCAGCGACCTCGGTGCAAATTTTAGGACTAAAAATAATATTGTGAGGTGTTCAGAATAGACTGAAAATGAGTGGAAATTATGGTTATTGAGGTTAATAATACTATGGGATCAAAATGACCCCCAAATTCTATGATTTAAGCCGTTATTCAGGGTTTTTGTAAAAAACAAACAAATCCAAAACACACCCGAATCCGACAAAAAAATTTCAGGGAGGTTTTGACAAAACGCGTCCGAATCCAAAACACGGCCGCGGATCCGAATCCAAAACCAAAACCCGAAAAATGTCCGGTGCACATCTCTAATTATAAGCCATATCACAGTAGAAGCTGTTAAAAGAGATAACAGCGCCCTCTGCTGGTATAGTCTATATTTTAGATAGGTGAGTTTATTTATATATTTAATCTTACATGGACATTTTCATTTTAAATCTCTACCAGATGGCACAGTTGATAAAACCAAAGTTATTTGTAAACACTGCAAAGCTTAATTTTCTTATCACCGGAGTACTTCGACTCTGAAGTATCACTTAAATGCAATACACACCGTTGATGCCAGCAACTCACCCACTCAAACAGTGGAGAGAAGCTTCGGCAGACTACATTGGATACAGAGTATGGGAGAAGTATAGATAAACAAAAGCAAGAAAAGTTAACAAATAACGTAGCGAAGTGGATAGCTACAAACTGCAGGCCAATTCGTATTGTCGAAGATGTCGGTCTGAGGAACGTTCTTCGGATCGCAACGAATGACAGCACGTATGAGCCTCCCTCAAGGCACACCATCACAAGAAGAATACATAAAGTCGGCACACTTAGCACAGATAGTGCAAGAAATATGATTGCTGCTGCAAGACACCTGCCTTTTGAACATGTCCCCTGCACTGCGCACAGTCTCCAGCGTTCTGTCACAGTATCTCTGCAGAACAGTGCGTTTGACAATGTCCTGGCCAAATGCAGAAAATTTGTAGGCCACTTTAAACACAGTCCAGCAGGTGCTGCAGAATTACAAAAACAACAAATTCAACATAGACAAAAGAAGGAGTCGCTTATACAAGATATTCCAACCAGATGGAATTTGACTCTGGACATGATAAAAAGTGTCTTTAGAAATGAACAGCCACTGAGGGATGTCCTCACCACACACAACACCAAGATTGCCATGCCAACTACAGCTGAAATGGACAAACTGCAGAGGTTGGAAACGCTACTGGAGCCCTGCAGGTATATTTTACATACTGCATATATTTCAAGTTTCCACTGTCCTGTCTGTAAAAAATATAGCATGAATGGGATGTAGTTAGGTAGGTTTAGGTACTTACTGGTGGTGGGTAGGGAGCAGGGAGGGTTAGTAGGGAGCAGGGAGGGTTAGGGTTAGTAGGGAGCAGGGAGGGTTAGGGTTTGGCTGCATGGAGGGAGAGTTAGGGTTAGGCACTATGCAGGGAGGGTTAAGGGTAGGGAGGGTTAGTATACTTACCGGGGACTTTTGGGTATCTGGATTCCAGGATGCCGCTGTCGGTCTTCAACCACCAGCATTCTCCCGTACCCAAAGAAATGGGTTTGATTTTTTTTTTGCTGTTGCAGGTATGTGACTGAACTTCTGGGAGGAGAAAAGTATGTTTCATGCTCTGTGGTTCTGCCTGCTTTTTGCCATCTCTCTCGGGTCATGGAGAGTTCAGATGATGACCCTGCCTACTTGGTCAAATTTAAGTCTACATTCAGAACAGACCTGGAGACACACAAATAAAATGCCAACATTGCATATCTGAAGAGTGCTACCGCATTGGACCCTAGATTCAACGATCTCAAGTGTATACCCAGAGCTGAGAGGGGTGAGGTGTGGGCCTTAGTCACCAACTTACTAAAGGAACAGAGGTTTGTTGCAGAGAAACCTGTGGAAGCAACAACATCAGAGCCACCAAATAAAAAGTTAGCCCTATTGGCTGCTTCATCAGAGTCTGATTCTGAACAGGAGGAAGTTTCAGTTGAGAACAGTGTGCGTCGATTCAGAGCGGAGCCCACCATCAGTACAGAGTCCTGTCCATTAGAGTGGTGGTCCAAACATGCAGGCTCACACAGCAGGCTGGCCTCCATTGCACAGAAGTACTTGGCCACACCTGCAACATCAGTACCCTGTGAAAGGTTGTTTTCTCTTGCTGGTCATATTGTACAGAAGAAGAGAGTTTCTTTATCATCTGAAAATGTAAATAACCTTGTGTGTCTTAGCAACTGGCTTGGTGCAGAGGAGTAAATAGGTTACACACCTAAAATATATCTGTACAATCTGGTGGGAACAAAAATCCGGGAAAGAAAACAAATTTAGATTCTCAGAAAACATATTTTATTTTTAATTTAAATTTTTAACGTTTTTTTAAATGCTACTGTGTTAAGGGAAAACTGCAAACCAAATGTTATTGTAGTGTTGTTTAATGTTATTGCACTGTTGTTCATATAGAAGTACTAAAAGTGCGCAATACACCACTTTTGAATTCATTATTGACTTTAGTCGGCTAACAATACGATTAATCGCTATTAATCGCATGAAATCCTGCGATTAATTGCAATTAAAAATTTTAATCGTTGCCCAGCACTAGTTTTCAGCAAAATATAAGGCAGATCCCTGTACAACGTCAGGTACAGATGGATCCACCTTGGGCTATGTTTGCAAAGACCTTATCCAGTATAGCTGAACGGATAATTCCTACAGCTTCTGTACTACAAATAGGTTACACTATTAACCCCTACATGCAACTCCCTACCTAAGATATATCTTTTCCACCAGCAGCTTCTCAAAAGAAACAAGCTGATAAACCGATGGTAAGTAAATTTTCTCTTACGTCCTAGAGGATGCTGGGGACTCCGTAAGGACCATGGGGTATAGACGGGCTCCGCAGGAGACATGGGCACTATAAAGAACTTTAGAATGGGTGTGCACTGGCTCCTCCCTCTATGCCCCTCCTCCAGACTTCAGTTAGATCCTGTGCCCAGAGGAGACTGGGTGCATTACAGGGGAGCTCTCCTGAGTTTCTCTGAAAAAGAATTTTGTTAGGTTTTTTATTTTAAGGGAGGCAACAGGCTCCCTGCATCGTGGGACTGAGGAGAGAGAAGCAGACCTACTTAAATGATAGACTCTGCTACGTAGGCTGCTAGACACCATTAGCTCCAGAGGGTCAAAACGCAGGTCTCACTCTCGCCGTTCGTCCCGGAGCTACGCTGCCGTCCTCCTCACAGAGCCGGAAGATAGAAGCCTGGTGAGTATAAGAAGAAAGAAGACTTCAAAGGCGGCAGAAGACTTCAGATCTTTTCTGAGGTAACGCTGCGCACCATTGCTCCCACACACAACACACACTGCAGGCACTGATGGGTGCAGGGGGGGCGCCCTGGGCAGCAATAATAAACCTCTAGGAATGGCTAACGCATATATAGGCTGCGGAGGCAATATATATTAAAATCCCCCGCCAGTATTGAAAAATTGAGCAGGACCGAAGCCCGCCGCTGAGGGAGCGGAGCTTGATCCCACAGCACTAACCAGCGCCATTTTCTCGACAGCACACTGCAGAGAAGCTGGCTCCCCGGACTCTCCCCTGCTGAACACGGTGACACAGGGCAAAAAAGATGGGGGGGGGGCACTTGTAAGGCGCAGTGAGTGTATAGATATACATATATTTATATAAAACCGCTGTTTATCTGGGAATCTTGTTTCCAGTGTCAGTTGGCGCTGGGTGTGTGCTGGAATACTCTCTCTCTGTCTCTCCAAAGGGCCTTATTGGGGAACTGTCTCCATATAAATATATCCCTGTGGGGGTGTCAGTACGCGTGTGTCGGCATGTCTGAAGCGGAAGGCTCATCTAAGGAGGACGTGGAGCAGATGATTGTGGTGTTTCCGTCGGCAACGCCGACACTTGATTGGTTGGACATGTGGAATGTTTTAAATGCAAATGTGGCTTTATTACATAAGAGATTAGACAAAGCAGAGTCCAGGGATAATACAGGGAGTCAATCAATGGCTCTGACGGTGTCACAGGGCCCTTTCAGAGTCTCAAAACCGTCCCCTATCCCAAATAGCAGACACTGATACCGACACGGATTCTGACTCCAGTGTCTACTACGATGATGCAAGGTTACACCCAAGTATTCATTATATGATTATTGCGATAAAAGATGTTTTGCATATCACAGATAACCCCTCTGTCCATGACACGAGGGTATACATGTTTAAGGAAAAGAAACCTGAGGTAACCTTTCCCCCATCTCATGAGCTGTTATTTGAAAAGGCTTGGGAAACTCCAGACAAGAAGCTGCAGAATTCTTATGGCGTATCCTTTCCCTGCACAGGACAGGGTACGGTGGGAATCATCGCCCAGGGTGGACAAGGCTTTAACGCGCTTATCCAAGAAGGTGGCGCTACCGTCTCCAGACACGGCAGCCCTCAAGGATCCTGCTGATCGCAGACAGGAAACGACTTTAAAATCAATATATACACATACGGGTGCTTTACTCAGACCGGCAATAGCATCGGCTTGGGTTTGTAGCGCGGTAGCAGCTTGGACAGATACCTTGTCAGCTGATATTGATACCCTAGACAGGGATAACATTTTATTGACCTTAGGTCACATCACAGACGCAGTCTTATATATGAGAGACGCTCAGAGAGAAGTTGGGTTGGTAGGGTCGAGAGCCAACGCCATGGCGATTTCTGCTAGGCGAGCACTGTGGACCCGCCAATGGACGGGTGATGCCGACTCAAAGAGGCATATGGAAGTTTTGCCTTACAAGGGGGAGGTTTTTTTGGGGGAAGGTCTCACGGACCTGGTTTCCACAGCTACCGCAGGTAAATCTACTTTTTTGCCTTATGTTCCACCACACCAAAAGAAAACACCACAGTATCAGATGCAGTTCTTTCGGTCGCATAAGTCCAGAAGAGGTCGGGGCTCTTCCTTCCTCGCCAGAGGTAAGGGTAAAGGGAAAGGGAAAAGAATGCCTGCTACGGCTAGTTCCCAGGAGCAGAAGTCCTCCCCGGCTTCTACTAAATCCACCACATGACGCTGGGGCTCCTCTGAGGGAGTCCGCGTCGGTGGGGGCACGTCTTCGACTCTTCAGACACATCTGGGTTCAGTCGGACTTGGATCCTTGGGCGATGGAAATTGTATCCCAAGGCTACAAGCTGGAATTCGAAGACGTGCCTCCTTGCCGATTCTTCAAATCGGCTTTACCAGCTTCTCCCCCCAGAGAGGGAGATAATTTTAGCTGCAATTCAAAAGCTGTGTCGACATCAGGTGATTATCAAGGTTCCCCTAATACAACAGGGAAAAGGGTACTATTCAACCCTATTTGCGGTCCCGAAACCGGATGGCTCGGTCAGACCCATTCTAAATTTAAAATCCCTAAACCTGTACTTGAGAAAGTTCGAGTTCAAGATGGAATCGCTCAGGGCAGTGATCTCCAGCCTGGAAGGGGGGGATTTTATGATGTCACTGGACATAAAGGATGCATACCTTCACGTCCCCATATATCCTCCTCATCAGGCATACCTGAGATTCGCTGTACAGGGCTGTCATTACCAGTTTCAGATGTTGCCGTTTAAGCTTTCCACGGCCCAGAGGGTTTTTCACCAAGGTAATGGCGGAAATGATGGTGCTCCTGCGCAGACAAGGAGTCACAATTATCCCGTACTTGGACGATCTCCTGATAAAAGCGAGATCAAAGGAACAGTTGCAGAAAAGCATGTCGCTCTCCCTGAGAGTGCTGCAGCAGCATGGCTGGATTCTAAATCTACCAAAGTCACAGTTGGTTCCGACGACTCGACTGTCTTTCTTAGGCATGATTCTGGACACAGATCAAAAGAGGGTTTTTCTCCCGATGGAAAAAGCCTAGGAACTCCAGAACAGGGTCAGAGACCTGTTAAAACCGAAAAGAGTGTCAGTCCATCAATGCACTCGAGTGCTAGGGAAAATGGTGGCGACCTACGAAGTCATCCCCTTTGGCAGGTTTCATGCGAGGACTTTTCAGTGGGACCTTCTGGGCAAGTGGTCCGGGTCCCATCTTCAAATACATCAGAAAATAATCCTGTCCCCCAGGGCCAGGGTGTCTCTCCTGTGGTGGCTGCAGAGTGCTCACCTTCTAGAGGGTTGCAGGTTCGGCATTCAAGACTGGGTTCTGATGACCACGGACGCGAGCCTCTGAGGATGGGGAGCAGTCACGCAAGGAAGAAATTTTCAGGGACTATGGTCAAGCCAGGAGGCTTGTCTACACATCAACATACTGGAATTAAGGGCCATATACAAAGGCCTACGACAAGCGGAGAATCTTCTTCGCGACCTACCGGTTCTGATTCAATCAGACGTCACAGCCGTGGCTCATGTAAACCGCCAAGAAAAGACAAGGAGCAGAGTGGCAATAGCGGAAGCCACCAGGATTCTACGCTGGGCAGAAAATCACATAAGCGCTCTGTCAGCGGTATTCATTCCGGGAGTGGACAACTGGGAAGCAGACTTCCTCAGCAGACACGATCTCCATCCAGGAGAGTGGGGACTTCATCAAGAAGTTTTTGCAGAGATAACAAGTCTTTGGGGTCTTCCTCAAATAGACATGATGGCGTCACGCCTCAACAAGAAGCTTCGGCGGTATTGTGCCAGGTCGAGGGACCCTCAGGCAGTAGCGGTAGACGCCCTGGTGACACCATGGGTGTTTCAGTCGGTCTATGTGTTCCCTCCTCTTCCTCTCATCTCAAAAATATTGAGAATCATAAGACGAAAAAGAGTACAGACAATACTCATTGTTCCAGATTGGCCTCGAAGGGCCTGGTATTCAGATCTTCAGGAGATGCTCACAGAAGATCCATGGCCTCTTCCTCTCAGGGAGGACCTGTTGCAGCAGGGGCCCTGCGTGTTCCAAGACTTACCGCGGTTACGTTTGACGGCATGGCGGTTGAACGCCGAATCCTATCTGGAAAAGGTATTCCAGAGGAAGTCATCCCTACTCTGATAAAGGCTAGGAAGGAGGTAACCGCGAAACATTATCACCGTATCTGGAGGAAATATGTATCTTGGTGTGAAGTCAAGAATGCTCCTACGGAAGATTTCCACCTGGGCCGTTTTCTCTACTTTCTACAGACAGGAGTGGATATGGGCCTAAAGTTAGGCTCCATAAAGGTTCAGATTTTGGCCCTATCTATATTCTTCCAGAAGGAATTGGCTTCTCTTCCAGAAGTCCAGACTTTTGTAAAGGGAGTGCTGCACATCCAGCCTCCTTTTGTGCCCCCAGTGGCACCATGGGACCTTAACGTGGTGTTACAGTTCCTAAAATCTCACTGGTTTGAACCTCTTCAGACAGTTGACTTAAAATTTCTCACATGGAAGGTGGTCATGTTGTTGGCCTTGGCATCTGCAAGGCGGGTGTCCGAATTGACGGCTTTGTCTCATAAGAGCCCCTATCTCATTTTCCATGTGGATAGAGCGGAGTTGAGGACTCGTCCTCAATTTTTACCTAAGGTGGTGTCATCGTTTCATATGAACCAACCTATTGTGGTGCCTGTGGCTACGGGAGACTTGGAGGATTCCATGTCCCTTGATGTACTCAGGGCCTTAAAAATTTACGTAGCCCGGACAGCTCGGATTAGGAAAACAGAGGCCCTGTTGTGTCCTGTATGCAGCCAACAAGGTTGGCGCTCCTACTTCTAAGCAGACTATTTCTCGCTGGATCTGTAACACGATTCAGCAGGCTCATTCTACGGCTGGATTGCCGTTACCAAATTCGGTAAAGGCCCATTCCACTAGGAAGGTGGGCTCTTCTTGGGCGGCTGCCCGAGGCGTCTCGGCTTTCCAACTTTGCCGAGCGGCGACTTGGTCGGGGTCAAACACTTTTGCTAAATTCTACAAGTTTGATACCTTGGCTGAGGAGGACCTCCTGTTTGCTCAATCGGTGCTGCAGAGTCATCCGCACTCTCCCGCCCGGTCTGGAGCTTTGGTATAATCCCCATGGTCCTTACGGAGTCCCCAGCATCCTCTAGAACGTAAGAGAAAATAAGATTTTAAACCTACCGGTAAATCTTTTTCTCCTAGTCCGCAGAGGATGCTGGGCGCCCATCCCAGTGCGGACATATTTCTGCAGGACTTGTATATGGTTGTTGCTTACATAAGGGTTATGTAACAGTTGGGATCAGTCGTTAGCTGATACGGTTATGTTCATACTGTTAACTGGTTGCGTATATTCCAGGTTATACGGTGTGGATGGTGTGGGCTGGTATAAATCTTGCCCTTAGATTAACAAAAATCCTTTCCTCGTACTGTCCATCTCCTCTGGGCACAGTTTCTCTAACTGAGGTCTGGAGGAGGGGCATAGAGGGAGGAGCCAGTGCACACCCATTCTAAAGTTCTTTATAGTGCCCATGTCTCCTGCGGAGCCCGTCTATACCCCATGGTCCTTACGGAGTCCCCAGCATCCTCTACGGAATAGGAAAAAAAGATTTACCGGTAGGTTTAAAATCTTATTTTCACCTTCACAGGTTACACATGAGGCAGAGGAGGATTCATCGGAAGATGAAAGCTCAATTAATTCTACTTCGGCATACGAAGAGGAGGAAGAAGGTCTCAGCTCAGTGGATATAGCTGAGTTAATTAGAGCAATGAAAGCCATTCTATCCTTGGAGGATTTAGCAGAACCTGTATTAAAAACCAAGGCATCTCTGTTTAAACGTCCCAAAACAGTTAAAACTGAGTTTCCAGGGTCAGATCAGCTGACTGAAATCATGGAAGAGGCTTGGGCTACACACAATAAGAAGTTTAGAATTCCAAAGAAATAGGATTACAATTATCCTCTTCCAGCTGATGATTGTTTAAAAAGGGAGGTGGCTCCTAAAGTAGTTACACATATGATTCGATTAGTGCAAAATCTATATTACCTTTGCCTTCAACATCATTAAATGATGTCACGGATAGGAGAGTGGATGGGTTTCTAAAAACCATATTTTCTCTGTCCGGGGCATTCATAAGGCCAGCCATGGCTTCAGCTTGGATGGCAAAGGCAGTGGCTGCCTGGATTGGATGGCAAAGGCAGTGGCTGCCTGGACTGATACATTTGGAGGGGAATTTTTCAGTAGCTTCTAGAGAGCAAAAATTTCATATAGCTCCTAGAAAACAGGCTGCAATATTCTTGGAAGAAGCAGCATTAGATATAGGTACTATCGCCTCCAGGGCATTAGCTTCAATAATAGCTGCGCGCAGAGCAGTTTGGTTACGTACTTGGAAAGCTGATTCAGAATCCAAGAAGGTTTTGGAATCTTTGCCTTTTTCTGAAAATATTCTTTTAGGTAAAGAAATGACAGATATTCTGGAGTCCGAAGCAGACGCCAAAAAGGTCAAGTTTCCTTCCACATACAACTATAAACTAGAGATGAGCGCCTGAAATTTTTCGGGTTTTGTGTTTTGGTTTTGGGTTCGGTTCCGCGGCCGTGTTTTGGGTTCGAACGCGTTTTGGCAAAACCTCACCGAATTTTTTTTGTCGGATTCGGGTGTGTTTTGGATTCGGGTGTTTTTTTCAAAAAACACTAAAAAACAGCTTAAATCATAGAATTTGGGGGTCATTTTGATCCCAAAGTATTATTAACCTCAAAAACCATAATTTACACTCATTTTCAGTCTATTCTGAATACCTCACACCTCACAATATTATTTTTAGTCCTAAAATTTGCACCGAGGTCGCTGTGTGAGTAAGATAAGCGACCCTAGTGGCCGACACAAACACCGGGCCCATCTAGGAGTGGCACTGCAGTGTCACGCAGGATGTCCCTTCCAAAAAACCCTCCCCAAACAGCACATGACGCAAAGAAAAAAAGAGGCGCAATGAGGTAGCTGTGTGAGTAAGATTAGCGACCCTAGTGGCCGACACAAACACCGGGCCCATCTAGGAGTGGCACTGCAGTGTCACGCAGGATGGCCCTTCCAAAAAACCCTCCCCAAACAGCACATGACGCAAAGAAAAAAAGAGGCGCAATGAGGTAGCTGTGTGAGTAAGATTAGCGACCCTAGTGGCCGACACAAACACCGGGCCCATCTAGGAGTGGCACTGCAGTGTCACGCAGGATGTCCCTTCCAAAAAACCCTCCCCAAACAGCACATGACGCAAAGAAAAAAAAGAGGCGCAATGAGGTAGCTGACTGTGTGAGTAAGATTAGCGACCCTAGTGGCCGACACAAACACCGGGCCCATTTAGGAGTGGCACTGCAGTGTCACGCAGGATGTCCCTTCCAAAAAACCCTCCCCAATCAGCACATGATGCAAAGAAAAAGAAAAGAAAAAAGAGGTGCAAGATGGAATTGTCCTTGGGCCCTCCCACCCACCCTTATGTTGTATAAACAAAACAGGACATGCACACTTTAACCAACCCATCATTTCAGTGACAGGGTCTGCCACACGACTGTGACTGATATGACGGGTTGGTTTGGACCCCCCCCAAAAAAGAAGCAATTAATCTCTCCTTGCACAAACTGGCTCTACAGAGGCAAGATGTCCACCTCATCATCACCCTCCGATATATCACCGTGTACATCCCCCTCCTCACAGATTATCAATTCGTCCCCACTGGAATCCACCATCTCAGCTCCCTGTGTACTTTGTGGAGGCAATTGCTGCTGGTCAATGTCTCCGCGGAGGAATTGATTATAATTCATTTTAATGAACATCATCTTCTCCACATTTTCTGGATGTAACCTCGTACGCCGATTGCTGACAAGGTGAGCGGCGGCACTAAACACTCTTTCGGAGTACACACTTGTGGGAGGGCAACTTAGGTAGAATAAAGCCAGTTTGTGCAAGGGCCTCCAAATTGCCTCTTTTTCCTGCCAGTATAAGTACGGACTGTGTGACGTGCCTACTTGGATGCGGTCACTCATATAATCCTCCACCATTCTATCAATGTTGAGAGAATCATATGCAGTGACAGTAGACGACATGTCCGTAATCGTTGTCAGGTCCTTCAGTCCGGACCAGATGTCAGCATCAGCAGTCGCTCCAGACTGCCCTGCATCACCGTCAGCGGGTGGGCTCGGAATTCTGAGCCTTTTCCTCGCACCCCCAGTTGCGGGAGAATGTGAAGGAGGAGATGTTGACAGGTCGCGTTCCGCTTGACTTGACAATTTTGTCACCAGCAGGTCTTTCAACCCCAGAAGACTTGTGTCTGCCGGAAAGAGAGATCCAAGGTAGGCTTTAAATCTAGGATCGAGCACGGTGGCCAAAATGTAGTGCTCTGATTTCAACAGATTGACCACCCGTGAATCCTTGTTAAGCGAATTAAGGGCTCCATCCACAAGTCCCACATGCCTAGCGGAATCGCTCCGTGTTAGCTCCTCCGTCAATGTCTCCAGCTTCTTCTGCAAAAGCCTGATGAGGGGAATGACCTGACTCAGGCTGGCAGTGTCTGAACTGACTTCACGTGTGGCAAGTTCAAAGGGCATCAGAACCTTGCACAACGTTGAAATCATTCTCCACTGCGCTTGAGACAGGTGCATTCCACCTACTATATCGTGCTCAATTGTATAGGCTTGAATGGCCTTTTGCTGCTCCTCCAACCTCTGAAGCATATAGAGGGTTGAATTCCACCTCGTTACCACTTCTTGCTTCAGATGATGGCAGGGCAGGTTCAGTAGTTTTTGGTGGTGCTCCAGTCTTCTGTACGTGGTGCCTGTACGCCGAAAGTGTCCCGCAATTCTTCTGGCCACCGACAGCATCTCTTGCACGCCCCTGTCGTTTTTTAAAAAATTCTGCACCACCAAATTCAAGGTATGTGCAAAACATGGGACGTGCTGGAATTTGCCCATATTTAATGCACACACAATATTGCTGGCGTTGTCCGATGCCACAAATCCACAGGAGAGTCCAATTGGGGTAAGCCATTCCGCGATGATCTTCCTCAGTTGCCGTAAGAGGTTTTCAGCTGTGTGCGTATTCTGGAAAGCGGTGATACAAAGCGTAGCCTGCCTAGGAAAGAGTTGGCGTTTGCGAGATGCTGCTACTGGTGCCGCCGCTGCTGTTCTTGCGGCGGGAGTCCATACATCTACCCAGTGGGCTGTCACAATCATATAGTCCTGACCCTGCCCTGCTCCACTTGTCCACATGTCCGTGGTTAAGTGGACATTGGGTACAACTGCATTTTTTAGGACACTGGTGAGTCTTTTTCTGACGTCCGTGTACATTCTCGGTATCGCCTGCCTAGAGAAGTGGAACCTAGATGGTATTTGGTAACGGGGGCACACTGCCTCAATAAATTGTCTAGTTCCCTGTGAACTAACGGCGGATACCGGACGCACGTCTAACACCAACATAGTTGTCAAGGCCTCAGTTATCCGCTTTGCAGCAGGATGACTGCTGTGATATTTCATCTTCCTCGCAAAGACTGTTGGACAGTCAATTGCTTACTGGAAGTAGTACAAGTGGGCTTACGACTTCCCCTCTGGGATGACCATCGACTCCCAGCAGCAACAACAGCAGCGCCAGCAGCAGTAGGCGTTACACGCAAGGATGCATCGGAGGAATCCCAGGCAGGAGAGGACTCGTCAGAATTGCCAGTGACATGGCCTGCAGGACTATTGGCATTCCTGGGGAAGGAGGAAATTGACACTGAGGGAGTTGGTGGGATGGTTTGCGTGAGCTTGGTTACAAGAGGAAGGGATTTACTGGTCAGTGGACTGCTTCCGCTGTCGCCCAAAGTTTTTGAACTTGTCACTGACTTATTATGAATGCGCTGCAGGTGACGTATAAGGGAGGATGTTCCGAGGTGGTTAACGTCCTTACCCCTACTTATTACAGCTTGACAAAGGCAACACACGGCTTGACACCTGTTGTCCGCTTTTCTGTTGAAATACCTCCACACTGAAGAGCTGATTTTTTTGGTATTTTCACCAGGCATGTCAACGGCCATATTCCTCCCACGGACAACAGGTGTCTCCCCGGGTGCCTGACTTAAACAAACCACCTCACCATCAGAATCCTCCTGGTCAATTTCCTCCCCAGCGCCAGCAACACCCATATCCTCCTCATCCTGGTGTACTTCAACATCTTCATCTTCAATCTGACTATCAGGAACTGGACTGCGGGTGCTCCTTCCAGCACTTGCAGGGGGCGTGCAAATGGTGGAAGGCGCATGCTCTTCACGTCCAGTGTTGGGAAGGTCAGGCATCGCAACCGACACAATTGGACTCTCCTTGTGGATTTGGGATTTCGAAGAACGCACAGTTCTTTGCGGTGCTTTTGCCAGCTTGAGTCTTTTCAGTTTTCTAGCGAGAGGCTGAGTGCTTCCATCCTCATGTGAAGCTGAACCACTAGCCATGAACATAGGCCAGGGCCTCAGCCGTTCCTTGCCACTCCGTGTGGTAAATGGCATATTGGCAAGTTTACGCTTCTCCTCCGACAATTTTATTTTAGGTTTTGGAGTCCTTTTTTTACTGATATTTGGTGTTTTGGATTTGACATGCTCTGTACTATGACATTGGGCATCGGCCTTGGCAGACGACGTTGCTGGCATTTCATCGTCTCGGCCATGACTAGTGGCAGCAGCTTCAGCACGAGGTGGAAGTGGATCTTGATCTTTCCCTAATTTTGGAACCTCAACATTTTTGTTCTCCATATTTTAATAGGCACAACTAAAAGGCACCTCAGGTAAACAATGGAGATGGATACTAGTATACAATTATGGACTGCCTGCCGAGTGCAGACACAGAGGTAGCCACAGCCGTGAACTACCGTACTGTACTGTGTCTGCTGCTAATATAGACTGGTTGATAAAGAGATGTCTATGTAACTATGTATGTATAAAGAAGAAAGAAAAAAAAACCACGGTTAGGTGGTATACAATTATGGACGGACTGCCTGCCGAGTGCAGACACAGAGGTAGCCACAGCCGTGAACTACCGTACTGTACTGTGTCTGCTGCTAATAATATAGACTGGTTGATAAAGAGATGTCGTAGTAGTATGTATGTATAAAGAAGAAAGAAAAAAAAACCACGGTTAGGTGGTATACAATTATGGACGGACTGCCTGCCGAGTGCAGACACAGAGGTAGCCACAGCCGTGAACTACCGTACTGTACTGTGTCTGCTGCTAATATAGACTGGTTGATAAAGAGATGTCTATGTAACTATGTATGTATAAAGAAGAAAGAAAAAAAAACCACGGTTAGGTGGTATACAATTATGGACGGACTGCCTGCCGAGTGCAGACACAGAGGTAGCCACAGCCATGAACTACCGTACTGTACTGTGTCTGCTGCTAATATAGACTGGTTGATAAAGAGATGTCTATGTAACTATGTATGTATAAAGAAGAAAGAAAAAAAAACCACGGTTAGGTGGTATACAATTATGGACGGACTGCCTGCCGAGTGCAGACACAGAGGTAGCCACAGCCGTGAACTACCGTACTGTACTGTGTCTGCTGCTAATATAGACTGGTTGATAAAGAGATGTCTATGTAACTATGTATGTATAAAGAAGAAAGAAAAAAAAACCACGGTTAGGTGGTATACAATTATGGACGGACTGCCTGCCGAGTGCAGACACAGAGGTAGCCACAGCCGTGAACTACCGTACTGTACTGTGTCTGCTGCTAATATAGACTGGTTGATAAAGAGATGTCTATGTAACTATGTATGTATAAAGAAGAAAGAAAAAAAAACCACGGTTAGGTGGTATACAATTATGGACTGACTGCCTGCCGAGTGCAGACACAGAGGTAGCCACAGCCGTGAACTACCGTACTGTACTGTGTCTGCTGCTAATATAGACTGGTTGATAAAGAGATGTCTATGTAACTATGTATGTATAAAGAAGAAAGAAAAAAAAACCACGGTTAGGTGGTATACAATTATGGACGGACTGCCTGCCGAGTGCAGACACAGAGGTAGCCACAGCCGTGAACTACCGTACTGTGTCTGCTGCGACTGGATGATAAATGATATAAAAAATATATATATATCACTACTGCAGCCGGACAGGTATATATTATATATTATATAATGACGGACCTGCTGGACACTGTCTGTCAGCAGAATGAGTTTTATTTTTATAGAATAAAAAAAACAACAACACACAAGTGAAGTCACACGACGAGTGTTTAACTTTTTCAGGCAATCACAATATAAGTATACTACTAACTATACTGGTGGTCAGTGTGGTCAGGTCACTGGTCAGTCACACTGGCAGTGGCACTCCTGCAGCAAAAGTGTGCACTGTTTAATTTTAATATAATATTATGTACTCCTGGCTCCTGCTATAACCTATAACTGGCACTGCAGTGCTCCCCAGTCTCCCCCACAATTATAAGCTGTGTGAGCTGAGCAGTCAGACAGATATATAATATATATAGATGATGCAGCACACTGGGCTGAGCCTGAGCAGTGCACACAGATATGGTATGTGACTGAGTCACTGTGTGTATCGCTTTTTTCAGGCAGAGAACGGATATATTAAATAAACTGCACTGTCTGGTGGTCACTCACTAGTAAACTCTCTGCACTCTCTACACTTCTACAGTACTCCTCCTAGTCCTAAGCTCCAGTAAATCTCTCTCTTTTATAATCTAAATGGAGAGGACGCCAGCCACGTCCTCTCCCTATCAATCTCAATGCACGTGTGAAAATGGCGGCGACGCGCGGCTCCTTATATAGAATCCGAGTCTCGCGATAGAATCCGAGCCTCGCGAGAATCCGACAGCGTCATGATGACGTTCGGGCGCGCTCGGGTTAACCGAGCAAGGCGGGAAGATCCGAGTCGCTCGGACCCGTGAAAAAAAACATGAAGTTCGGGCGGGTTCGGATTCAGAGAAACCGAACCCGCTCATCTCTACTATAAACCTAAAGTTTCGGTTTTTCTGCCTTTCGGTCTCAAGGAAAAGTTAAGGGAAAAAGTGATTGCAAGCCCCAATACAACAAGTCTGGTAAGACTAAAAAACATTGGGCTAACAGAGGGCAGGCTTCCAAATCAGAAGATAAACCATCAGCCTTATGGTGCGGGCCTCCACCTGGGGGACACCAAGGTAGGGGGCCGACTTCTTCAGTTTGCACAGATCTGGCAGCAGTCTACAACAGATGCCTGGGTACAGGAAGTGGTATCTCTAGGTTATGCTTTTCCCTTCCAAGAAGCATCCTCCTCGAAAGTTTTTTTATACCAGCCCGTCTCGGGTAGAGACGAAGGCCAGGGCTTTGCGAGAAGCAGTTCAGAAATTGCTTCAGTCAGGAGTAGTTATAC
Organism: Pseudophryne corroboree; assembly: GCF_028390025.1. NCBI lineage: Eukaryota > Metazoa > Chordata > Amphibia > Anura > Myobatrachidae > Pseudophryne > Pseudophryne corroboree. The sequence goes on from NC_086445.1 coordinate 716,413,129, forward strand.
TAGTTCCCCCTGCACAACAAGGACAGGGTTTTTACTCCAACCTATTTTTGGTTCAGAAGCCAAATGGATCATTTCGGACCATTCTCAATCTCAAAATGCTGAACAAATACATTTGGGTACCTCGTTTTCACATGGAGACGTTACGTTCCATAATCTTGGCCATGGAGCTAGGGGATTATATGGTATCCCTGGATATACAGGATGCTTACCTACATGTTCCTATAGCACTGTCCCATCAGTGTTATCTCAGGTTCGCTATCCTCCAACAGCATTTTCAGTTTCAGGCTCTACCCTTTGGGTTAGCCACAGCCCCCAGAGTATTTACCAAGATTATGGTGGTAATGGCAGCTTATCTCCGGCAGCAGGGGATAAGAATTTTTCCATACCTCAACAATTTTTTAATCCTGGCACAGTCGCAGGTATTGCTCCTGTGTCATCTCCAACAGACAATAACATGTCTGCAGAGACATGGGTGGCTCATAAATTGGGCTATTTCCGTCACAACGGATGTCTCGCTTGGGGGCTGTACTGGATTCAGGTCTGCAGAGAGTAATTTTACCTCGGAACAAGATATCCAAGGTACAGTCAAGGATTCAGGACTTGTTACACAGTCAAACGGTATCCATTCACGCAGCAATGCGAGTGATGGGTTTGATGGTGTCAACATTCGACATGGTGGAATATGCACAATTCCACTCAAGACTTCTGCAGCGTCTGATTCTTGCGAAATGGAATGGATTACATCAGACAATAAGGAAACGGACTATGGTACTTTCGGTAAAAGTAAAAAGGTCATTAGCCTGGTGGCTACAGACATCCCATCTGGACAAGGGGAGACCCTTTTTGGATATCAGATTGGGGGATTCTGACAACAGATGCCAGTCTTCAGGGCTGCGGAGCAGTGTCCAGAAGATTGTGTTTCCAGGGGCAAATGGACCACAGAAGAAAGTTGCCTGCCAATAAATGTATTGGAACTTCGGGCCATATACATGGCACTGATTCAGGCAAAGGACATTCTTCAGGGAAAACCAGTCCAGATCCGCTCGGCCACTGCAGTAGCGTACCTCAACCATCAGGGAGGAACTCGCAGCCAAAAAGCAATGAAGGCGGTAAGTCGCACACTAAAGTGGGCAGAACTTTATCATCCAGCCTTGTCCGCAGTGTTCATTCCAGGAGTCCTAAACTGGGAAGCGTATTTTCTCAGTCGACACACCAAGCAAGCGAATGGGCTCTACACCTGGAGGTCTTCCAGACTCTAGTATGTAGTAAATGGGGGTTCGCTAGAGATACATCTCATGGCCTCCCGTCTGAACAACAAAGTACTCGCATACGGGTCAAGAACAAAGGATTCCAGAGCAATCTTTGTGGACGCCTTGTCGGTGAGATGGGACTTTCATCCGGCTTATGTGTTTTTCTTCCGATCACCCTCTTACCCAGGGTGGTAAGAAAAATAAAGCAAGGAAGGGGTGCCGTGATACTAATAGCTCTGGCATGGCACAGAAGGCATTGGTATACGGATCTGCAGAGAATGTCGATGGATGCTCCATTTCTGCTCCCTCAACATCCAGATCTACTGATGCAGGGTCCTTGTTATCACAGACATCTGTATTAACTGTCTTTGACGGCATGGCTCTTGAAACCTCTATCCTGAAGTCAAGAGGATTCTTGCAACAGGTAATTCAAACAATGCTCAGAGCAAGGAAACTTTCCTCAGCTCGTAGTTATCACCGAATATGGCAAACCTATATTCATTGGTGCAGTGAAAGAAAGGTGGATCCTAAATCTTTCAGAATTTCCAGGGTCTTAGCATTCCTTCAGGCAGGAATGAATAAGGGTTTGAAGGTGGCTTCCTTGAGAGTGCAAGTATCGGCATTGACTGTATGGTTCCAAAAGAAAATTGCCAATTTACAGGATGTGTGCACTTTTTTTCCAAGGAATGCTGCGCATTCAACCTCCGTTTGTTCCGCCTACAATGCCGTGGGACTTGTGTTTAGTCCTGAAAGCCCTTCAAGTTGCCCCATTTGAACCACTTAATAAAGTGGATCTTAAATGGTTGACAGATAAAGTGCTCTTTCTACTGACTATGGCATCAGCTAGAAGAGTATCAAATGTAGGGGCGCTGTCATTTCGTTCCCCATTTCTGATTTTTTTTTATCCAGATAGAGCAGTTCTCAGAACTAGATCTGGGTATCTTCCTAAGGTGGTGTCTAAATTCCACCTTAAAGAAGAAATTGTAGTCCTGGCTTTTCAGGTACCAGGACTTTCTGCGGGAGATGCATCGCTTGATGTAGTCCGTGCATTAAGGATCTACGTAGATCGTACTAGTGCCATCAGAAAGACAGATTCTCTCTACATTCTCTACGGATTTCACAAGAGAGGATGGCCTGCTAGTAAACAGACGCTGGCAAGATGGCTTCGAATGACTATTTCAGAAGCATATTCTCAAGCTGATCTCCCTGTTCCGGCTAATGTCTCTGCTCACTCTACTCGTAAGGTATCTCCATCATGGGCAGCACAGCGTAGTGCTTCAGCAGAACAGATATGTAAGGCAGCCACATGGTCTACCATTAACACATTCATTAGACATTATGCCATGGATACCTTTGCCTCTCATGACGCTGAATTCGGGCAAAGGGCTCTCCTGTCCAATCAGGAGCGTCCCCACCACTAAATTGCTTTGGGAAATCCCATTGTTATCCTGTGGACCCTGCCGGAGAAATATACGTTATGGTAAGAACTTACAGTTGATAACGGTATTTTTCCTAAGTCCACAGGATCCATAGGCATCCCACCCTGACGCTCCTGATTTGAGGATCCTTCTACTCACTAACCTCTTCCCTCTTGTACGGAAGGGTGTGCATGTGTGTTCTTGCCTGATTAGGGCTATACATGATGCTGTGCCTTGTGCTTTGGAATACAACTGATTTGCCTGAGCCAGTAGGCGGGGATATATGGACGGGCCCATTGCATCCTGGGAGGCCGGAAAGCTTTGATCGATTGGTGCCAATCCGTTGTCGCTTCATCATATCCCATTGTTATCCTGTGGATTTAGGAGAAATACCGTTCTCAACGGATAATTCTTACCATAACGTATATTTTCTCTGAAATAACTTGACACTTACTAAACTAATTGCATCCATCATTGTTTATTCAAGTGATTTCTATAACTACTCTGACGCACTCTTCCTTAGCAAACTGCTCCAGCTGACTTAGGTGTGGTGGGTGCCTTCTCTAGACTGCATGTTTTAGCAATTTCCATAATTCAGGCATTCCCAATCTCAGTCCTCAAGGAACAGTAACATTCCAGGCTTTAGTGATGTCCGTACTTTGAGCACGTGTGACTTAATTAGTTACCTCACTTTTCTGCAGCGGGGGTACATTGGGATTCTACAGGGAATACATCGGGGTGTAGAGTTGGATCTTGATCCTAGGCAACAACAGGCTAAAGCTTTGACTTCCCTGGATGCACTGCACTGCCTCTATAACCCTGCCTCTGGACACTGGAGCTTAGTTTGTAAATTGGTGCCTGCATAGTATCCCCTGCCTCTCTGAGACAGAGGTACCAGCACTACCACTCCTGTAATTGGAATATGATATTATCTGCGCTAACTCCTTTGTAGAAAAGAAAAAAGTAAAGAAAAGAAGAAAAAAACAGAGAAGTTTCAGCAGAAATGACAAAACAAAATTGTGCAGCCGTAGATTAGACCAGTACCCTCACTGGTTAAAGTTAATTACATGTAAAATTCTTGGCGCAGCATTTGAAAGATGACCGTGAAGACAAAGACAATTGTCAGACTGAATTAATGTAAATAACATTTAATAATCACAAATTAAAAAATGTGTTGCTTATTTAGCATATAGTTAAAATGACTAATACATTCAATGAGTATAGCCGATGTAAAATACTCTGTTAGACAAATTTAATTAAAAGTCAATGCCTAAACGGCAGAAAATGTCCTGAGACCTGGTATCCTTAGCCAGATAGGCTTGTGGTGTATCTCATCAAACCAGTCTATATCAATCCTTTAACGGTATAGCCTCTTATCTTTTTACACTTTCCTGTGCAAATAATTTTACTCGGTTCTCAAAACGGCATCTTATTGGCTATCCAAAACACGTGACATCCGTGAGCCAATAAGATGCCGTTTTGAGAACCGAGTAAAACCGAGTAAAACCGAGTAAAACCGAATCCGCTCATCACTACAAATAACTTGATCCACACTGGGAACCTTTCCGTAACATGCAGCCTTTAAGGTGTATTTATAGGGATGAATCCACTACTTCCTGGTGACGCTTTAGCTAAATGCAGCGCTAATGTACCTCTCACTCTCAGTGCGGTGGATCCCCGTCTCTGCTGTACTCGTTCCCCTCCGCTGGTGTCGGCCGCCTCCCAGAGCCGTGGTGATCCGTCGCTCTACACAGCTTTCAGGCTGTGGAACGCACCACTTTGGCTTCCGGTTTCGCGGTTTCCGGCTTCTGGTGACGCTTGTAGCCGGTGTGTGTGGTCTGTGTGTGGTCCGTGCAGGATAGGGGCTCGTCCGTTCAGTAGTGCAGTAATGCAGCTTCCAATGCGTTTCAACCCCTGACGAAGCCCCTAAGGGGGGAAACGCGTTGGAAGCTGCATTACTGCACTACTGAACGGACGAGCCCAGATCCTGCACGGACCACACACGCCGGCTACAAGCGTCACCGGAAGCCGCGAAACCGAAAGCCAAAGTGGTGCGTTCCACAGCCTGAAAGCTGTGTAGAGCGACGGATCACCACGGCTCTGGGAGGCGGCCGACACCAGCGGAGGGGAACGAGTACAGCAGAGACGGGGATCCACCGCACTGAGAGTGAGAGGTACATTAGCGCTGCATTTAGCTAAAGCTTTACCAGGAAGTAGTGGATTCATCCCTATAAATACACCTTAAAGGCTGCATGTTATGGAAAGGTTCCCAGTGTGGATCAAGTTATTTGCACAGGAAAGTGTAAAAAGATAAGAGGCTATACCGTTAAAGGATTGATATAGACTGGTTTGATGAGATACACCACAAGCCTATCTGGCTAAGGATACCAGGTCTCAGGACATTTTCTGCCATTTAGGCATTGACTTTTAATTAAATTTGTCTAACAGAGTATTTTACATCGGCTATACTCATTGAATGTATTAGTAATTTTAACTATATGCTAAATAAGCAACACATTTTTTAATTTGTGATTATTAAATGTTATTTACATTAATTCAGTCTGACAACTACCACTCCTGTGTCCAGGAGGGATTGCACAACCAAGTGTAGAGCTTGCGCTTTCAACGGATCCAAAGGGATAACCGTCGAGCAGAACTGGCGACAGGAACGTCTCTTGAAAGAGATTGCGTACCCGTGAGAAACAACTTCCCGCACCCAGGCGTCTGAAGTAGTCTTTAACCAGGCCTGGGAGAACAGCAGAAGTCGGCTTCCGACCCTGGGGTCCCCCATGGTGAGGCTCGCCCTGTCATGCAGCAGGCTTGTCTTGTTTGGAAGCAGGCTGACGGGTGGCCCAGGATTGTTTAGGTTTGGGCTTAGTGGATTTGGAAGTACAAGCCTGTCCCTGGTACGCCTGACACTTTGCCTTCCTTGGAGGTCGAAAGGAATGAAAAGTGGTACTCTCTGCCTTCGGTGCAGAAGGATTAGTACTTGGGAGAAACGCAGTCTTAGCAGTTGCCAAGACAGTCACAATCTTATTCAGATCCTTCCCAAAAAGGATGTCTCCCTTAAAAGGGAGCACCTCCAAGGTCTTTTTGGAGTCTAGGTCCACCTTCCAGTACCTCAACCACAGAATTCGGTAAGCCAGTATAGACGAAGTAGATGCCTCGGCTGCCATTACACCTGCCTCAGAGGGTCTATGTACAGTAGTCGATAGAGCGTCCTCTTCTACTTCCTCAACGGCCAGAGCTCCTCGTTCAGGACCCTTTTGTCTATCCGGACCT